>NW_026611796.1:0-144855 GCF_023638135.1 Falco biarmicus
TCACCAGCCGAGTCCAAAATTCAGCCGTTCCCCATCTCAGCCCAGAAAGCAGGTAGAACAAGTTTTGTGGTGCCTTTCAGCTGCCTACCGGTGGTAGTGTAAAAACTACCAACAGAACTCGTTTCTGGCACCTTCCCCGGTGGAGTTGTGCATGGGGTGTGTTTGGAACATTTTGTCACCAGCCGAGTCCAAAATTCAGCGATTCCCCATCTCAGCCCAGAAAGCAGGTAGAACAAGTTTTGTGGTGCCTTTCAGCTGCCTACCGGGGGTAGTGTAAAAACTACCAACAGAACTCGTTTCTGGCACCTTCCCCGGTGGAGTTGTGCATGGGGTGTGTTTGGAACATTCTGTCACCAGCCGTGTCCAAAAGTCAGCGATTCCCCATCTCAGCCCAGAAAGCAGGTAGAACAAGTTTTGTGGTGCCTTTCAGCTGCCTACCGGGTGGTAGTGTAAAAACTACCAACAGAACTCCTTTCTGGCACCTTTGCCGGTGGAGGTGTGCATGGGGTGTGTTTGGAACATTTTGTCACCAGCCGAGTCCAAAATTCAGCGATTCTCCATCTCAGCCCAGAAAGCAGGTACAACAAGTTTTGTGGTGGGTGCCTTTCAGCTGCCTACCGGGGTAGTGTAAAAACTACCAACAGAACTCGTTTCTGGCACCTTCCCCGGTGGAGTTGTGCATGGGGTGTGTTTGGAACATTTTGTCACCAGCCGAGTCCAAAATTCAGCCGTTCCCCATCTCAGCCCAGAAAGCAGGTAGAACAAGTTTTGTGGTGCCTTTCAGCTGCCTACCGGGGTAGTGTAAAAACTACCAACAGAACTCGTTTCTGGCACCTTCCCCGGTGGAGTTGTGCATGGGGTGTGTTTGGAACATTTTGTCACCAGCCGAGTCCAAAATTCAGCGATTCCCCATCTCAGCCCAGAAAGCAGGTAGAACAAGTTTTGTGGTGCCTTTCAGCTGCCTACCGGGGTAGTGTAAAAACTACCAACAGAACTCGTTTCTGGCACCTTCCCCGGTGGAGTTGTGCATGGGGTGTGTTTGGAACATTCTGTCACCAGCCGTGTCCAAAAGTCAGCGATTCCCCATCTCAGCCCAGAAAGCAGGTAGAACAAGTTTTGTGGTGCCTTTCAGCTGCCTACCGGGGTAGTGTAAAAACTACCAACAGAACTCGTTTCTGGCACCTTCCCCGGTGGAGTTGTGCATGGGGTGTCTTTGGAACATTTTGTCACCAGCCGAGTCCAAAATTCAGCGATTCCCCATCTCAGCCCAGAAAGCAGGTAGAACAAGTTTTGTGGTGCCTTTCAGCTGCCTACCGGGGTAGTGTAAAAACTACCAACAGAACTCGTTTCTGGCACCTTCCCCGGTGGAGTTGTGCATGGGGTGTGTTTGGAACATTTTGTCACCAGCCGAGTCCAAAATTCAGCTGATCCCCATCTCAGCCCAGAAAGCAGGTAGAACAAGTTTTGTGGTGCCTTTCAGCTGCCTACCGGGGTACTGTAAAAACTACCAACAGAACTCGTTTCTGGCACCTTCCCCGGTGGAGTTGTGCATGGGGTGTGTTTGGAACATTTTGTCACCAGCCGAGTCCAAAATTCAGCTGATCCCCATCTCAGCCCAGAAAGCAGGTAGAACAAGTTTTGTGGTGCCTTTCAGCTGCCTACCGGGGTAGTGTAAAAACTACCAACAGAACTCGTTTCTGGCACCTTCCCCGGTGGAGTTGTGCATGGGGTGTGTTTGGAACATTTTGTCAGCAGCCGAGTCCAAAATTCAGCGATTCCCCATCTCAGCCCAGAAAGCAGGTAGAACAAGTTTTGTGGTGCCTTTCAGCTGCCTACCGGGGTAGTGTAAAAAACTACCAACAGAACTCGTTTCTGGCACCTTCCCCGGTGGAGTTGTGCATGGGGTGTGTTTGGAACATTTTGTCACCAGCCGTGTCCAAAAGTCAGCGATTCCCCATCTCAGCCCAGAAAGCAGGTAGAACAAGTTTTGTGGTGCCTTTCAGCTGCCTACCGGGGTAGTGTAAAAACTACCAACAGAACTCGTTTCTGGCACCTTCCCCGGTGGAGTTGTGCATGGGGTGTCTTTGGAACATTTTGTCACCAGCCGAGTCCAAAATTCAGCGATTCCCCATCTCAGCCCAGAAAGCAGGTAGAACAAGTTTTGTGGTGCCTTTCAGCTGCCTACCGGGGTACTGTAAAAACTACCAACAGAACTCGTTTCTGGCACCTTCCCCGGTGGAGTTGTGCATGGGGTGTGTTTGGAACATTTTGTTACCAGCCGAGTCCAAAATTCAGCCGTTCCCCATCTCAGCCCAGAAAGCAGGTAGAACAAGTTTTGTGGTGCCTTTCAGCTGCCTACCGGGGTACTGTAAAAACTACCAACAGAACTCGTTTCTGGCACCTTCCCCGGTGGAGTTGTGCATGGGGTGTGTTTGGAACATTTTGTCACCAGCCGAGTCCAAAATTCAGCGATTCCCCATCTCAGCCCAGAAAGCAGGTACAACAAGTTTTGTGGTGCCTTTCAGCTGCCTACCGGGGTAGTGTAAAAACTACCAACAGAACTCGTTTCTGGCACCTTCCCCGGTGGAGTTGTGCATGGGGTGTGTTTGGAACATTTTGTCACCAGCCGAGTCCAAAATTCAGCCGTTCCCCATCTCAGCCCAGAAAGCAGGTAGAACAAGTTTTGTGGTGCCTTTCAGCTGCCTACCGGGGTACTGTAAAAACTACCAACAGAACTCGTTTCTGGCACCTTCCCCGGTGGAGTTGTGCATGGGGTGTGTTTGGAACATTTTGTCAGCAGCCGAGTCCAAAATTCAGCTGATCCCCATCTCAGCCCAGAAAGCAGGTAGAACAACTTTTGTGGTGCCTTTCTCTTGCCTACCGGGGTAGTGTAAAAACTACCAACAGAACTCGTTTCTGGCACCTTCCCCGGTGGAGTTGTGCATGGGGTGTGTTTGGAACATTTAGTCACCAGCCGTGTCCAAAATTCAGCGATTCCCCATCTCAGCCCAGAAAGCAGGTAGAACAAGTTTTGTGGTGCCTTTCAGCTGCCTACCGGGGTAGTGTAAAAACTACCAACAGAACTCGTTTCTGGCACCTTCCCCGGTGGAGTTGTGCATGGGGTGTGTTTGGAACATTTTGTCACCAGCCGAGTCCAAAATTCAGCGATTCCCCATCTCAGCCCAGAAAGCAGGTACAAAAAGTTTTGTGGTGCCTTTCAGCTGCCTACCGGGGTAGTGTAAAAACTACCAACAGAACTCGTTTCTGGCACCTTCCCCAGTGGAGTTGTGCATGGGGGTGTGTTTGGAACATTTTGTTACCAGCCGAGTCCAAAATTCAGCGATTCCCCATCTCAGCCCAGAAAGCAGGTAGAACAAGTTTTGTGGTGCCTTTCAGCTGCCTACCGGGGTAGTGTAAAAACTACCAACAGAACTCGTTTCTGGCACCTTCCCCAGTGGAGTTGTGCATGGGGTGTGTTTGGAACATTTTGTCACCAGCCGAGTCCAAAATTCAGCTGATCCCCATCTCAGCCCAGAAAGCAGGTAGAACAAGTTTTGTGGTGCCTTTCAGCTGCCTACCGGGGGTACTGTAAAAACTACCAACAGAACTCGTTTCTGGCACCTTCCCCGGTGGAGTTGTGCATGGGGTGTGTTTGGAACATTTTGTTACCAGCCGAGTCCAAAATTCAGCCGTTCCCCATCTCAGCCCAGAAAGCAGGTAGAACAAGTTTTGTGGTGCCTTTCAGCTGCCGACCGGGGTAGTGTAAAAACTACCAACAGAACTCGTTTCTGGCACCTTCCCCGGTGGAGTTGTGCATGGGGTGTGTTTGGAACATTTTGTTACCAGCCGAGTCCAAAATTCAGCCGTTCCCCATCTCAGCCCAGAAAGCAGGTAGAACAAGTTTTGTGGTGCCTTTCAGCTGCCTACCGGGGTAGTGTAAAAACTACCAACAGAACTTGTTTCTGGCACCTTCCCCGGTGGAGTTGTGCATGGGGTGTGTTTGGAACATTTTGTCACCAGCCGAGTCCAAAATTCAGCCGTTCCCCATCTCAGCCCCAGAAAGCAGGTAGAACAAGTTTTGTGGTGCCTTTCAGCTGCCTACCGGGGTAGTGTAAAAACTACCAACAGAACTCGTTTCTGGCACCTTCCCCGGTGGAGTTGTGCATGGGGTGTGTTTGGAACATTTTGTCAGCAGCCGAGTCCAAAATTCAGCTGATCCCCATCTCAGCCCAGAAAGCAGGTAGAACAAGTTTTGTGGTGCCTTTCTCTTGCCTACCGGGGTAGTGTAAAAACTACCAACAGAACTCCTTTCTGGCACCTTTGCCGGTGGAGGTGTGCATGGGGTGTGTTTGGAACATTTTGTCACCAGCCGAGTCCAAAATTCAGCGATTCCCCATCTCAGCCCAGAAAGCAGGTAGAACAACTTTTGTGGTGCCTTTCAGCTGCCTACCGGGGTAGTGTAAAAAACTACCAACAGAACTCGTTTCTGGCACCTTCCCCGGTGGAGTTGTGCATGGGGTGTGTTTGGAACATTTTGTCACCAGCCGAGTCCAAAATTCAGCGATTCTCCATCTCAGCCCAGAAAGCAGGTAGAACAAGTTTTGTGGTGCCTTTCTCTTGCCTACCGGGGTAGTGTAAAAACTACCAACAGAACTCGTTTCTGGCACCTTCCCCGGTGGAGTTGTGCATGGGGTGTGGTTGGAACATTTTGTCACCAGCCGTGTCCAAAATTCAGCGATTCCCCATCTCAGCCCAGAAAGCAGGTACAACAAGTTTTGTGGTGCCTTTCAGCTGCCTACCGGGGTAGTGTAAAAACTACCAACAGAACTCGTTTCTGGCACCTTCCCCGGTGGAGTTGTGCATGGGGTGTGTTTGGAACATTTTGTCACCAGCCGAGTCCAAAATTCAGCGATTCCCCATCTCAGCCCAGAAAGCAGGTACAAAAAGTTTTGTGGTGCCTTTCAGCTGCCTACCGGGGTAGTGTAAAAACTACCAACAGAACTCGTTTCTGGCACCTTCCCCGGTGGAGTTGTGCATGGGGTGTGTTTGGAACATTTTGTCACCAGCCGAGTCCAAAATTCAGCCGTTCCACATCTCAGCCCAGAAAGCAGGTAGAACAAGTTTTGTGGTGCCTTTCAGCTGCCTACCGGGGTAGTGTAAAAACTACCAACAGAACTCGTTTCTGGCACCTTCCCCGGTGGAGTTGTGCATGGGGTGTGTTTGGAACATTTTGTCAGCAGCCGAGTCCAAAATTCAGCGATTCCCCATCTCAGCCCAGAAAGCAGGTAGAACAAGTTTTGTGGTGCCTTTCAGCTGCCTACCGGGGTAGTGTAAAAAGTACCAACAGAACTCGTTTCTGGCACCTTCCCCGGTGGAGTTGTGCATGGGGTGTGTTTGGAACATTTTGTCACCAGCCGAGTCCAAAATTCAGCGATTCCCCATCTCAGCCCAGAAAGCAGGTAGAACAAGTTTTGTGGTGCCTTTCAGCTGCCTACCGGGGTAGTGTAAAAACTACCAACAGAACTCGTTTCTGGCACCTTCCCCGGTGGAGTTGTGCATGGGGTGTGTTTGGAACATTTTGTCAGCAGCCGAGTCCAAAATTCAGCGATTCTCCGTCTCAGCCCAGAAAGCAGGTAGAACAAGTTTTGTGGTGCCTTTCAGCTGCCTACCGGGGTAGTGTAAAAACTACCAACAGAACTCCTTTCTGGCACCTTTGCCGGTGGAGGTGTGCATGGGGTGTGTTTGGAACATTTTGTCACCAGCCGAGTCCAAAACTCAGCTGTTCACAGACTCTAGCCCAGAAAGCAGGAAGAACAGCTTTTGTGGTGCCTTTCAGCTGCCTACCAAGGTAGTGTAAAAACTACCAACAGAACTCGTTTCTGGCACCTTCCCCGGTGGAGTTGTGCATGGGGTGTGTTTGGAACATTTTGTCACCAGCCGACTCCAAAATTCAGCGGTTCCCCATCTCAGCCCAGAAAGCAGGTAGAACAACTTTTGTGGTGCCTTTCAGCTGCCTACCGGGGTAGTGTAAAAACTACTAAGAGATCTCCTGTCTGGCACCTTCCCTGGTGGAGTTGTGCAGGGGGTGTGTTTGGAACATTTTGTCACCAGCCGAGTCCAAAATTCAGCGTTTCCCCATCTCAGCCCAGAAAGCAGGTAGAACAACTTTTGTGGTGCCTTTCAGCTGCCTACCGGGGTAGTGTAAAAACTACCAACAGAACTCATTTCTGGCACCTTCCCCGGTGGAGTTGTGCATGGGGTGTGTTTGGAATATTTTGTCACCAGCCGAGTCCAAAATTCAGCGATTCCCCATCTCAGCCCAGAAAGCAGGTAGAACAAGTTTTGTGGTGCCTTTCTCTTGCCTACCGGGGTAGTGTAAAAACTACCAACAGAACTCGTTTCTGGCACCTTCCCCGGTGGAGTTGTGCATGGGGTGTGTTTGCAACATTTTGTCACCAGCCGAGTCCAAAATTCAGCGATTCCCCATCTCAGCCCAGAAAGCAGGTAGAACAAGTTTTGTGGTGCCTTTCAGCTGCCTACCGGGGTAGTGTAAAAACTACCAACAGAACTCGTTTCTGGCACCTTCCCCGGTGGAGTTGTGCATGGGGTGTGTTTGGAACATTTTGTCACCAGCCGAGTCCAAAAGTCAGCGATTCCCCATCTCAGCCCAGAAAGCAGGTAGAACAAGTTTTGTGGTGCCTTTCAGCTGCCTACCGGGGTAGTGTAAAAACTACCAACAGAACTCGTTTCTGACACCTTCCCCGGTGGAGGTGTACATGGGGTGTGTTTGGAACATTTTGTCACCAGCCGAGTCCAAAATTCAGCCGTTCCCCATCTCTAGGCCAGAAAGCAGGTACAACAAGTTTTGTGGTGCCTTTCAGCTGCCTACCGGGGTAGTGTAAAAACTACCAACAGAACTCCTTTCTGGCACCTTTGCCGGTGGAGGTGTGCATGGGGTGTGTTTGGAACATTTTGTCACCAGCCGAGTCCAAAATTCAGCGATTCTCCATCTCAGCCCAGAAAGCAGGTACAACAAGTTTTGTGGTGCCTTTCAGCTGCCTACCGGGGTAGTGTAAAAACTACCAACAGAACTCGTTTCTGGCACCTTCCCCGGTGGAGTTGTGCATGGGGTGTGTTTGGAACATTTTGTCACCAGCCTTGTCCAAAATTCAGCCGTTCCGAATCTCAGCCCAGAAAGCAGGTAGAACAAGTTTTGTGGTGCCTTTCTCTTGCCTACCGGGGTACTGTAAAAACTACCAACAGAACTCGTTTCTGGCACCTTCCCCGGTGGAGTTGTGCATGGGGTGTGTTTGGAACATTTTGTCACCAGCCGAGTCCAAAATTCAGCGATTCCCCATCTCAGCCCAGAAAGCAGGTAGAACAAGTTTTGTGGTGCCTTTCAGCTGCCTACCGGGGTAGTGTAAAAACTACCAACAGAACTCGTTTCTTGCACCTTTGCCGGTGGAGGTGTGCATGGGGTGTGTTTGGAACATTTTGTCACCAGCCGAGTCCAAAATTCAGCGATTCCCCATCTCAGCCCAGAAAGCAGGTACAACAACTTTTGTGGTGCCTTTCAGGTGCCTACCGGGGTAGTGTAAAAACTACCAACAGAACTCGTTTCTGGCACCTTCCCCGGTGGAGTTGTGCATGGGGTGTGTTTGGAACATTTTGTCACCAGCCGAGTCCAAAATTCAGCGATTCCCCATCTCAGCCCAGAAAGCAGGTAGAACAAGTTTTGTGGTGCCTTTCAGCTGCCTACCGGGGTAGTGTAAAAACTACCAACAGAACTCCTTTCTGGCACCTTTGCCGGTGGAGGTGTGCATGGGGTGTGTTTGGAACATTTTGTCACCAGCCGAGTCCAAAACTCAGCTGTTCACAGACTCTAGCCCAGAAAGCAGGAAGAACAGCTTTTGTGGTGCCTTTCAGCTGCCTACCAAGGTAGTGTAAAAACTACCAACAGAACTCGTTTCTGGCACCTTCCCCGGTGGAGTTGTGCATGGGGTGTGTTTGGAACATTTTGTTACCAGCCGACTCCAAAATTCAGCGGTTCCCCATCTCAGCCCAGAAAGCAGGTAGAACAACTTTTGTGGTGCCTTTCAGCTGCCTACCGGGGTAGTGTAAAAACTACTAAGAGATCTCCTGTCTGGCACCTTCCCTGGTGGAGTTGTGCAGGGGGTGTGTTTGGAACATTTTGTCACCAGCCGAGTCCAAAATTCAGCGTTTCCCCATCTCAGCCCAGAAAGCAGGTAGAACAACTTTTGTGGTGCCTTTCAGCTGCCTACCGGGGTAGTGTAAAAACTACCAACAGAACTCATTTCTGGCACCTTCCCCGGTGGAGTTGTGCATGGGGTGTGTTTGGAATATTTTGTCACCAGCCGAGTCCAAAATTCAGCGATTCCCCATCTCAGCCCAGAAAGCAGGTAGAACAAGTTTTGTGGTGCCTTTCTCTTGCCTACCGGGGTAGTGTAAAAACTACCAACAGAACTCGTTTCTGGCACCTTCCCCGGTGGAGTTGTGCATGGGGTGTGTTTGCAACATTTTGTCACCAGCCGAGTCCAAAATTCAGCGATTCCCCATCTCAGCCCAGAAAGCAGGTAGAACAAGTTTTGTGGTGCCTTTCAGCTGCCTACCGGGGTAGTGTAAAAACTACCAACAGAACTCGTTTCTGGCACCTTCCCCGGTGGAGTTGTGCATGGGGTGTGTTTGGAACATTTTGTCACCAGCCGAGTCCAAAAGTCAGCGATTCCCCATCTCAGCCCAGAAAGCAGGTAGAACAAGTTTTGTGGTGCCTTTCAGCTGCCTACCGGGGTAGTGTAAAAACTACCAACAGAACTCGTTTCTGACACCTTCCCCGGTGGAGGTGTACATGGGGTGTGTTTGGAACATTTTGTCACCAGCCGAGTCCAAAATTCAGCCGTTCCCCATCTCTAGGCCAGAAAGCAGGTACAACAAGTTTTGTGGTGCCTTTCAGCTGCCTACCGGGGTAGTGTAAAAACTACCAACAGAACTCCTTTCTGGCACCTTTGCCGGTGGAGTTGTGCATGGGGTGTGTTTGGAACATTTTGTCACCAGCCGAGTCCAAAATTCAGCGATTCTCCATCTCAGCCCAGAAAGCAGGTAGAACAAGTTTTGTGGTGCCTTTCAGCTGCCTACCGGGGTAGTGTAAAAACTACCAACAGAACTCGTTTCTGGCACCTTCCCCGGTGGAGTTGTGCATGGGGTGTGTTTGGAACATTTTGTCACCAGCCTTGTCCAAAATTCAGCCGTTCCCCATCTCAGCCCAGAAAGCAGGTAGAACAAGTTTTGTGGTGCCTTTCTCTTGCCTACCGGGGTAGTGTAAAAACTACCAACAGAACTCGTTTCTGGCACCTTCCCCGGTGGAGTTGTGCATGGGGTGTGTTTGGAACATTTTGTCAGCTGCCGAGTCCAAAATTCAGCGATTCCCCATCTCAGCCCAGAAAGCAGGTACAAAAAGTTTTGTGGTGCCTTTCAACTGCCTACCGGGGTAGTGTAAAAACTACCAACAGAACTCGTTTCTTGCACCTTTGCCGGTGGAGGTGTGCATGGGGTGTGTTTGGAACATTTTGTCACCAGCCGAGTCCAAAATTCAGCGATTCCCCATCTCAGCCCAGAAAGCAGGTACAACAACTTTTGTGGTGCCTTTCAGGTGCCTACCGGGGTAGTGTAAAAACTACCAACAGAACTCGTTTCTGGCACCTTCCCCGGTGGAGTTGTGCGTGGGGTGTGTTTGGAACATTTTGTCACCAGCCGAGTCCAAAATTCAGCGATTCCCCCATCTCAGCCCAGAAAGCAGGTAGAACAAGTTTTGTGGTGCTTTCTCTTGCCTACCCGGGGTAGTGTAAAAACTACCAACAGAACTCATTTCTGGCACCTTCCCCGGTGGAGTTGTGCATGGGGTGTGTTTGGAACATTTTGTCACCAGCCGAGTCCAAAATTCAGCGATTCCCCATCTCAGCCCAGAAAGCAGGTAGAACAAGTTTTGTGGTGCCTTTCAGCTGCCTACCGGGGTAGTGTAAAAACTACCAACAGAACTCGTTTCTGGCACCTTCCCCGGTGGAGTTGTGCATGGGGTGTGTTTGGAACATTTTGTCACCAGCCGAGTCCAAAATTCAGCGATTCCCCATCTCAGCCCAGAAAGCAGGTAGAACAAGTTTTGTGGTGCCTTTCTCTTGCCTACCGGGGTAGTGTAAAAACTACCAACAGAACTCGTTTCTGGCACCTTCCCCGGTGGAGTTGTGCATGGGTGTGTTTGGAACATTTTGTCACCAGCCGAGTCCAAAATTCAGCGATTCCCCATCTCAGCCCAGAAAGCAGGTAGAACAAGTTTTGTGGTGCCTTTCAGCTGCCTACCGGGGTAGTGTAAAAACTACCAACAGAACTCATTTCTGGCACCTTCCCCGGTGGAGTTGTGCATGGGGTGTGTTTGGAACATTTTGTCACCAGCCGAGTCCAAAATTCAGCGATTCCCCATCTCAGCCCAGAAAGCAGGTACAAAAAGTTTTGTGGTGCCTTTCAGCTGCCTACCGGGGTAGTGTAAAAACTACCAACAGAACTCGTTTCTGGCACCTTTGCCGGTGGAGGTGTGCATGGGGTGTGTTTGGAACATTTTGTCACCAGCCGAGTCCAAAATTCAGCGATTCCCCATCTCAGCCCAGAAAGCAGGTACAACAACTTTTGTGGTGCCTTTCAGGTGCCTACCGGGGTAGTGTAAAAACTACCAACAGAACTCGTTTCTGGCACCTTCCCCGGTGGAGTTGTGCATGGGGTGTGTTTGGAACATTTTGTCACCAGCCGAGTCCAAAATTCAGCCGTTCCCCATCTCTAGGCCAGAAAGCAGGTACAACAAGTTTTGTGGTGCCTTTCTCTTGCCTACCGGTGTAGTGTAAAAACTACCAACAGAACTCGTTTCTGGCACCTTCCCCGGTGGAGTTGTGCATGGGGTGTGTTTGGAACATTTTGTCACCAGCCGAGTCCAAAATTCAGCCGTTCCCCATCTCAGCCCAGAAAGCAGGTAGAACAAGTTTTGTGGTGCCTTTCAGCTGCCTACCGGGGTAGTGTAAAAACTACCAACAGAACTCGTTTCTGGCACCTTCCCCGGTGGAGTTGTGCATGGGCTGTGTTTGGAACATTTTGTCAGCAGCCGATTCCAAAATTCAGCTATTCCCCATCTCAGCCCAGAAAGCAGGTAGAACAAGTTTTGTGGTGCCTTTCAGCTGCCTACCGGGGTAGTGTAAAAACTACCAACAGAACTCGTTTCTGGCACCTTCCCCGGTGGAGTTGTGCATGGGGTGTGTTTGGAACATTTTGTCACCAGCCGAGTCCAAAATTCAGCGATTCCCCATCTCAGCCCAGAAAGCAGGTACAACAAGTTTTGTGGTGCCTTTCAGCTGCCTACCGGGGTAGTGTAAAAACTACCAACGGAACTCGTTTCTGGCACCTTCCCCGGTGGAGTTGTGCATGGGGTGTGTTTGGAACATTTTGTCACCAGCCGAGTCCAAAATTCAGCGATTCCCCATCTCAGCCCAGAAAGCAGGTAGAACAAGTTTTGTGGTGCCTTTCAGCTGCCTACCGGGGTAGTGTAAAAACTACCAACAGAACTCGTTTCTGGCACCTTCCCCGGTGGAGTTGTGCATGGGGTGTGTTTGGAACATTTTGTCACCAGCCGAGTCCAAAATTCAGCGATTCCCCATCTCAGCCCAGAAAGCACGTAGAACAAGTTTTGTGGTGCCTTTCTCTTGCCTACCGGGGTAGTGTAAAAACTACCAACAGAACTCGTTTCTGGCACCTTCCCCGGTGGAGTTGTGCATGGGGTGTGTTTGGAACATTTTGTCACCAGCCGAGTCCAAAATTCAGCGATTCCCCATCTCAGCCCAGAAAGCAGGTAGAACAAGTTTTGTGGTGCCTTTCTCTTGCCTACCAGGGTAGTGTAAAAACTACCAACAGAACTCGTTTCTGGCACCTTCCCCGGTGGAGTTGTGCATGGGGTGTGTTTGGAACATTTTGTCACCAGCCGAGTCCAAAATTCAGCGATTCCCCATCTCAGCCCAGAAAGCAGGTAGAACAAGTTTTGTGGTGCCTTTCAGCTGCCTACCGGCGTAGTGTAAAAACTACCAACAGAACTCGTTTCTGGCACCTTCCCCGGTGGAGTTGTGCATGGGGTGTGTTTGGAACATTTTGTCACCAGCCGAGTCCAAAATTCAGCGATTCCCCATCTCAGCCCAGAAAGCAGGTAGAACAAGTTTTGTGGTGCCTTTCAGCTGCCTACCGGGGTAGTGTAAAAACTACCAACAGAACTCGTTTCTGGCACCTTCCCCGGTGGAGTTGTGCATGGGGTGTGTTTGGAACATTTTGTCACCAGCCGAGTCCAAAATTTAGTGATTCCCCATCTCAGCCCAGAAAGCAGGTAGAACAAGTTTTGTGGTGCCTTTCTCTTGCCTACCGGGGTAGTGTAAAAACTACCAACAGAACTCGTTTCTGGCACCTTCCCCGGTGGAGTTGTGCATGGGGTGTGTTTGGAACATTTTGTCACCAGCCGAGTCCAAAATTCAGCGATTCCCCATCTCAGCCCAGAAAGCAGGTACAAAAAGTTTTGTGGTGCCTTTCAGCTGCCTACCGGGGTAGTGTAAAAACTACCAACAGAACTCGTTTCTTGCACCTTTGCCGGTGGAGGTGTGCATGGGGTGTGTTTGGAACATTTTGTCACCAGCCGAGTCCAAAATTCAGCGATTCCCCATCTCAGCCCAGAAAGCAGGTAGAACAAGTTTTGTGGTGCCTTTCAGGTGCCTACCGGGGTAGTGTAAAAACTACCAACAGAACTCGTTTCTGGCACCTTCCCCGGTGGAGTTGTGCATGGGGTGTGTTTGGAACATTTTGTCACCAGCCGAGTCCAAAATTCAGCGATTCCCCATCTCAGCCCAGAAAGCAGGTAGAACAAGTTTTGTGGTGCCTTTCTCTTGCCTACCGGGGTAGTGTAAAAACTACCAACAGAACTCGTTTCTGGCACCTTCCCCGGTGGAGTTGTGCATGGGGTGTGTTTGGAACATTTTGTCACCAGCCGAGTCCAAAATTCAGCGATTCCCCATCTCAGCCCAGAAAGCAGGTAGAACAAGTTTTGTGGTGCCTTTCAGCTGCCTACCGGGGTAGTGTAAAAACTACCAACAGAACTCGTTTCTGCACCTTTGCCAGTGGAGGTGTGCATGGGGTGTGTTTGGAACATTTTGTCACCAGCCGAGTCCAAAATTCAGCTGTTCCCCATCTCAGCCCAGAAAGCAGGTAGAACAAGTTTTGTGGTGCCTTTCAGCTGCCTACCGGGGTAGTGTAAAAACTACCAACAGAACTCCTTTCTGGCACCTTCCCCGGTGGAGTTGTGCATGGGGTGTGTTTGGAACATTTTGTCACCAGCCGAGTCCAAAATTCAGCGATTCCCCATCTCAGCCCAGAAAGCAGGTAGAACAAGTTTTGTGGTGCCTTTCAGCTGCCTACCGGGGTAGTGTAAAAACTACCAACAGAACTCGTTTCTGGCACCTTCCCCGGTGGAGTTGTGCATGGGGTGTGTTTGGAACATTTTGTCACCAGCCGAGTCCAAAATTCAGCGATTCCCCATCTCAGCCCAGAAAGCAGGTAGAACAAGTTTTGTGGTGCCTTTCAGCTGCCTACCGGGGTAGTGTAAAAACTACCAACAGAACTCGTTTCTGGCACCTTCCCCGGTGGAGTTGTGCATGGGGTGTGTTTGGAACATTTTGTCACCAGCCGAGTCCAAAATTCAGCGATTCCCCATCTCAGCCCAGAACGCAGGTAGAACAAGTTTTGTGGTGCCTTTCAGCTGCCTACCGGGGTAGTGTAAAAACTACCAACAGAACTCGTTTCTGGCACCTTCCCCGGTGGAGTTGTGCATGGGGTGTGTTTGGAACATTTTGTCACCAGCCGAGTCCAAAATTCAGCGATTCCCCATCTCAGCCCAGAAAGCAGGTAGAACAAGTTTTGTGGTGCCTTTCAGCTGCCTACCGGGGTAGTGTAAAAACTACCAACAGAACTCGTTTCTGGCACCTTCCCCGGTGGAGTTGTGCATGGGGTGTGTTTGGAACATTTTGTCACCAGCCGAGTCCAAAATTCAGCGATTCCCCATCTCAGCCCAGAAAGCAGGTAGAACAAGTTTTGTGGTGCCTTTCAGCTGCCTACCGGGGTAGTGTAAAAACTACCAACAGAACTCGTTTCTGGCACCTTCCCCGGTGGAGGTGTGCATGGGTGTGTTTGGAACATTTTGTCACCAGCCGAGTCCAAAATTCAGCGATTCTCCATCTCAGCCCAGAAAGCAGGTACAACAAGTTTTGTGGTGCCTTTCTCTTGCCTACCGGGGTACTGTAAAAACTACCAACGGAACTCGTTTCTGGCACCTTCCCCGGTGGAGTTGTGCATGGGGTGTGTTTGGAACATTTTGTCACCAGCCGAGTCCAAAATTCAGCGATTCCCATCTCAGCCCAGAAAGCAGGTAGAACAAGTTTTGTGGTGCCTTTCAGCTGCCTACCGGGGTAGTGTAAAAACTACCAACAGAACTCGTTTCTGGCACCTTCCCCGGTGGAGGTGTGCATGGGGTGTGTTTGGAACATTTTGTCACCAGCCGAGTCCAAAATTCAGCGATTCTCCATCTCAGCCCAGAAAGCAGGTACAACAAGTTTTGTGGTGCCTTTCTCTTGCCTACCGGGGTACTGTAAAAACTACCAACGGAACTCGTTTCTGGCACCTTCCCCGGTGGAGTTGTGCATGGGGTGTGTTTGGAACATTTTGTCACCAGCCGAGTCCAAAATTCAGCGATTCCCCATCTCAGCCCAGAAAGCAGGTAGAACAAGTTTTGTGGTGCCTTTCAGCTGCCTACCGGGGTAGTGTAAAAACTACCAACAGAACTCCTTTCTGGCACCTTCCCCGGTGGAGTTGTGCATGGGGTGTGTTTGGAACATTTTGTCACCAGCCGAGTCCAAAATTCAGCGATTCCCCATCTCAGCCCAGAAAGCAGGTAGAACAAGTTTTGTGGTGCCTTTCAGCTGCCTACCGGGGTAGTGTAAAAACTACCAACAGAACTCGTTTCTGGCACCTTCCCCGGTGGAGTTGTGCATGGGGTGTGTTTGGAACATTTTGTCACCAGCCGAGTCCAAAATTCAGCGATTCCCCATCTCAGCCCAGAAAGCAGGTAGAACAAGTTTTGTGGTGCCTTTCAGCTGCCTACCGGGGTACTGTAAAAACTACCAACGGAACTCGTTTCTGGCACCTTCCCCGGTGGAGTTGTGCATGGGGTGTGTTTGGAACATTTTGTCACCAGCCGAGTCCAAAATTCAGCGATTCCCCATCTCAGCCCAGAAAGCAGGTAGAACAAGTTTTGTGGTGCCTTTCAGCTGCCTACCGGGGCAGTGTAAAAACTACCAACAGAACTCGTTTCTGGCACCTTCCCCGGTGGAGTTGTGCATGGGGTGTGTTTGGAACTCCAAAATTCAGCGATTCCCCATCTCAGCCCAGAAAGCAGGTAGAACAAGTTTTGTGGTGCCTTTTCAGCTGCCTACCGGGGTAGTGTAAAAACTACCAACAGAACTCGTTTCTGGCACCTTCCCCGGTGGAGTTGTGCATGGGGTGTGTTTGGAACATTTTGTCACCAGCCGAGTCCAAATTCAGCGATTCCCCATCTCAGCCCAGAAAGCACGTAGAACAAGTTTTCTGGTGCCTTTCTCTTGCCTACCGGGGGTACTGTAAAAACTACCAACAGAACTCGTTTCTGGCACCTTCCCCGGTGGAGTTGTGCATGGGGTGTGTTTGGAACATTTTGTCACCAGCCGAGTCCAAAATTCAGCGATTCCCATCTCAGCCCAGAAAGCAGGTAGAACAAGTTTTGTGGTGCCTTTCTCTTGCCTACCAGGGTAGTGTAAAAACTACCAACAGAACTCGTTTCTGGCACCTTCCCCGGTGGAGTTGTGCATGGGGTGTGTTTGGAACATTTTGTCACCAGCCGAGTCCAAAATTCAGCGATTCCCCATCTCAGCCCAGAAAGCAGGTAGAACAAGTTTTGTGGTGCCTTTCAGCTGCCTACCGGGGTAGTGTAAAAACTACCAACAGAACTCGTTTCTGGCACCTTCCCCGGTGGAGTTGTGCATGGGGTGTGTTTGGAACATTTTGTCACCAGCCGAGTCCAAAATTCAGCGATTCCCCATCTCAGCCCAGAAAGCAGGTAGAACAAGTTTTGTGGTGCCTTTCAGCTGCCTACCGGGGCAGTGTAAAAACTACCAACAGAACTCGTTTCTGGCACCTTCCCCCGGTGGAGTTGTGCATGGGGTGTGTTTGGAACATTTTGTCACCAGCCGAGTCCAAAATTCAGCGATTCCCCATCTCAGCCCAGAAAGCAGAGTAGAAAAACTTTTGTGGTGCCTTTCAGCTGCCTACTGGGGTACTGTAAAAACTACCAACAGAACTCGTTTCTGGCACCTTCCCCGGTGGAGTTGTGCATGGGGTGTGTTTGGAACATTTTGTCACCAGCCGAGTCCAAAATTCAGCGATTCCCCATCTCAGCCCAGAAAGCAGGTAGAACAAGTTTTGTGGTGCCTTTCAGCTGCCTACCGGGGCAGTGTAAAAACTACCAACAGAACTCGTTTCTGGCACTTCCCCGGTGGAGTTGTGCATGGGGTGTGTTTGGAAACATTTTGTCACCAGCCGAGTCCAAAATTCAGCGATTCCCCATCTCAGCCCAGAAAGCAGGTAGAAAAACTTTTGTGGTGCCTTTCAGCTGCCTACTGGGGTACTGTAAAAACTACCAACAGAACTCGTTTCTGGCACCTTCCCCGGTGGAGTTGTGCATGGGGTGTGTTTGGAACATTTTTGTCACCAGCCGAGTCCAAAATTCAGCGATTCTCCATCTCAGCCCAGAAAGCAGGTACAACAAGTGTTTGTGGTGCCTTTCAGCTGCCTACCGGGGTAGTGTAAAAACTACCAACAGAACTCCTTTCTGGCACCTTCCCCGTGGAGTTGTGCATGGGGTGTGTTTGGAACATTTTGTCACCAGCCGAGTCCAAAATTCAGCGATTCCCCATCTCAGCCCAGAAAGCAGGTAGAACAAGTTTTGTGGTGCCTTTCAGCTGCCTACCGGGGTAGTGTAAAAAACTACCAACAGAACTCGTTTCTGGCACCTTCCCCGGTGGAGTTGTGCATGGGGTGTGTTTGGAACATTTTGTCACCAGCCGAGTCCAAAATTCAGCGATTCCCCATCTCAGCCCAGAAAGCAGGTAGAACAAGTTTTGTGGTGCCTTTCAGCTGCCCTACCGGGGTACTGTAAAAACTACCAACGGAACTCGTTTCTGGCACCTTCCCCGGTGGAGTTGTGCATGGGGTGTGTTTGGAACATTTTGTCAGCTGCCGAGTCCAAAATTCAGCGATTCCCCATCTCAGCCCAGAAAGCAGGTAGAACAAGTTTTGTGGTGCCTTTCAGCTGCCTACCGGGGTAGTGTAAAAACTACCAACAGAACTCGTTTCTGGCACCTTTGCCAGTGGAGGTGTGCATGGGGGTGTGTTTGGAACATTTTGTCAGCAGCCGAGTCCAAAATTCAGCCGTTCCCCATCTCAGCCCAGAAGCAGGTAGAACAAGTTTTGTGGTGCCTTTCAGCTGCCTACCGGGGTAGTGTAAAAACTACCAACAGAACTCGTTTCTGGCACCTTCCCCGGTGGAGTTGTGCATGGGGTGTGTTTGGAACATTTTGTCACCAGCCGAGTCCAAAATTCAGCGATTCCCCATCTCAGCCCCAGAAAGCACGTAGAACAAGTTTTGTTGGTGCCTTTCAGCTGCCTACCGGGGTAGTGTAAAAAACTACCAACAGAACTCGTTTCTGGCACCTTCCCCGGTGGAGTTGTGCATGGGGTGTGTTTGGAACATTTTGTCACCAGCCGAGTCCAAAATTCAGCGATTCCCCATCTCAGCCCAGAAAGCAGGTACAACAAGTTTTGTGGTGCCTTTCAGCTGCCTACCGGGGTAGTGTAAAAACTACCAACGGAACTCGTTTCTGGCACCTTCCCCGGTGGAGTTGTGCATGGGGGTGTGTTTGGAACATTTTGTCACCAAGTCCAAAATTCAGCGATTCCCCATCTCAGCCCAGAAAGCAGGTAGAACAAGTTTTGTGGTGCCTTTCAGCTGCCTACCGGGGTAGTGTAAAAACTACCAACAGAACTCGTTTCTGGCACCTTTGCCAGTGGAGGTGTGCATGGGGTGTGTTTGGAAACATTTTGTCACCAGCCGAGTCCAAAATTCAGCCGTTCCCCATCTCAGCCCAGAAAGCAGGTAGAACAAGTTTTGTGGTGCCTTTCAGCTGCCTACCGGGGGTAGTGTAAAAACTACCAACAGAACTCGTTTCTGGCACCTTCCCCGGTGGAGTTGTGCATGGGGTGTGTTTTGGAACATTTTGTCACCAGCCGAGTCCAAAATTCAGCGATTCCCCATCTCAGCCCAGAAAGCACGTAGAACAAGTTTTGTGGTGCCTTTCTCTTGCCTACCGGGGGTACTGTAAAAACTACCACAGAACTCGTTTCTGGCACCTTCCCCGGTGGAGTTGTGCATGGGGTGTGTTTGGAACATTTTGTCACCAGCCGAGTCCAAAATTCAGCGATTCCCCATCTCAGCCCAGAAAGCAGGTAGAACAAGTTTTGTGGTGCCTTTCTCTTGCCTACCAGGGTAGTGTAAAAACTACCAACAGAACTCGTTTCTGGCACCTTCCCCGGTGGAGTTGTGCATGGGGTGTGTTTGGAACATTTTGTCACCAGCCGAGTCCAAAATTCAGCGATTCCCCATCTCAGCCCAGAAAGCAGGTAGAACAAGTTTTGTGGTGCCTTTCAGCTGCCTACCGGGGTAGTGTAAAAACTACCAACAGAACTCGTTTCTGGCACCTTCCCCGGTGGAGTTGTGCATGGGGTGTGTTTGGAACATTTTGTCACCAGCCGAGTCCAAAATTCAGCGATTCCCCATCTCAGCCCAGAAAGCAGGTAGAACAAGTTTTGTGGTGCCTTTCAGCTGCCTACCGGGGTAGTGTAAAAACTACCAACAGAACTCGTTTCTGGCACCTTCCCCGGTGGAGTTGTGCATGGGGTGTGTTTGGAACATTTTGTCACCAGCCGAGTCCAAAATTCAGCGATTCCCCATCTCAGCCCAGAAAGCAGGTTAGAAAAACTTTTGTGGTGCCTTTCAGCTGCCTACTGGGGTACTGTAAAAACTACCAACAGAACTCGTTTCTGGCACCTTCCCCGGTGGAGTTGTGCATGGGGTGTGTTTGGAACATTTTGTCACCAGCCGAGTCCAAAATTCAGCGATTCTCCATCTCAGCCCAGAAAGCAGGTACAACAAGTTTTGTGGTGCCTTTCAGCTGCCTACCGGGGTAGTGTAAAAACTACCAACAGAACTCGTTTCTGGCACCTTCCCCGGAGGAGTTGTGCATGGGGTGTGTTTGGGAACATTTTGTCAGCTGCCGAGTCCAAAATCAGCGATTCCCCATCTCAGCCCAGAAAGCAGGTAGAACAAGTTTTGTGGTGCCTTTCAGCTGCCTACCGGGGTAGTGTAAAAACTACCAACAGAACTCGTTTCTGGCACCTTTGCCAGTGGAGGTGTGCATGGGGTGTGTTTGGAACATTTTGTCACCAGCCGAGTCCAAAATTCAGCGATTCCCCATCTCAGCCCAGAAAGCAGGTATGAACAAGTTTTGTGGTGCCTTTCTCTTGCCAACCGGGGTAGTGTAAAAACTACCAACAGAACTCGTTTCTGGCACTTTCCCCGGTGGAGGTGTGCATGGGGTGTGTTTGGAACATTTGGCACCAGCCGAGTCCAAAACTCAGCCGTTCCCCATCTCAGCCCAGAAAGCAGGTAGAACCGGTTTTGTGGTGCCTTTCAGCTGCCAACCGGGGTAGTGTAAAAACTACCAACAGAACTCGTTTCTGGCACCTTCCCCGGTGGAGTTGTGCATGGGGTGTGTTTGGAACATTTTGTCACCAGCCGAGTCCAAAATTCAGCTATTCCCCATCTCAGCCCAGAAAGCAGGTAGAACAAGTTTTGTGGTGCCTTTCAGCTGCCTACCGGGGTAGTGTAAAAACTACCAACAGAACTCGTTTCTGGCACCTTCCCCGGTGGAGTTGTGCATGGGGTGTGTTTGGAACATTTTGTCACCAGCCGAGTCCAAAATTCAGCGATTCTCCATCTCAGCCCAGAAAGCAGGTACAACAAGTTTTGTGGTGCCTTTCAGCTGCCTACCGGGGTAGTGTAAAAACTACCAACAGAACTCGTTTCTGGCACCTTCCCCGGAGGAGTTGTGCATGGGGTGTGTTTGGAACATTTTGTCAGCTGCCGAGTCCAAAATTCAGCGATTCCCCATCTCAGCCCAGAAAGCAGGTAGAACAAGTTTTGTGGTGCCTTTCAGCTGCCTACCGGGGTAGTGTAAAAACTACCAACAGAACTCGTTTCTGGCACCTTTGCCAGTGGAGGTGTGCATGGGGTGTGTTTGGAACATTTTGTCACCAGCCGAGTCCAAAATTCAGCGATTCCCCATCTCAGCCCAGAAAGCAGGTATGAACAAGTTTTGTGGTGCCTTTCTCTTGCCAACCGGGGTAGTGTAAAAACTACCAACAGAACTCGTTTCTGGCGCTTTCCCCGGTGGAGGTGTGCATGGGGTGTGTTTGGAACATTTGGCACCAGCCGAGTCCAAAACTCAGCCGTTCCCCATCTCAGCCCAGAAAGCAGGTAGAACCGGTTTTGTGGTGCCTTTCAGCTGCCAACCGGGGTAGTGTAAAAACTACCAACAGAACTCGTTTCTGGCACCTTCCCCGGTGGAGTTGTGCATGGGGTGTGTTTGGAACATTTTGTCACCAGCCGAGTCCAAAATTCAGCTATTCCCCATCTCAGCCCAGAAAGCAGGTAGAACAAGTTTTGTGGTGCCTTTCAGCTGCCTACCGGGGTAGTGTAAAAACTACCAACAGAACTCGTTTCTGGCACCTTCCCCGGTGGAGTTGTGCATGGGGTGTGTTTGGAACATTTTGTCACCAGCCGAGTCCAAAATTCAGCGATTCCCCATCTCAGCCCAGAAAGCAGGTACAACAAGTTTTGTGGTGCCTTTCAGCTGCCTACCGGGGTAGTGTAAAAACTACCAACGGAACTCGTTTCTGGCACCTTCCCCGGTGGAGTTGTGCATGGGGTGTGTTTGGAACATTTTGTCACCAGCCGAGTCCAAAATTCAGCGATTCCCCATCTCAGCCCAGAAAGCAGGTAGAACAAGTTTTGTGGTGCCTTTCAGCTGCCTACCGGGGTACTGTAAAAACTACCAACAGAACTCGTTTCTGGCACCTTTGCCAGTGGAGGTGTGCATGGGGTGTGTTTGGAACATTTTGTCACCAGCCGAGTCCAAAATTCAGCCGTTCCCCATCTCAGCCCAGAAAGCAGGTAGAAGAAGTTTTGTGGTGCCTTTCAGCTGCCTACCGGGGTAGTGTAAAAACTACCAACAGAACTCGTTTCTGGCACCTTCCCCGGTGGAGTTGTGCATGGGGTGTGTTTGGAACATTTTGTCACCAGCCGAGTCCAAAATTCAGCGATTCCCCATCTCAGCCCAGAAAGCAGGTAGAACAAGTTTTGTGGTGCCTTTCAGCTGCCTACCGGGGCAGTGTAAAAACTACCAACAGAACTCGTTTCTGGCACCTTCCCCGGTGGAGTTGTGCATGGGGTGTGTTTGGAACATTTTGTCACCAGCCGAGTCCAAAATTCAGCGATTCCCCATCTCAGCCCAGAAAGCAGGTAGAACAAGTTTTGTGGTGCCTTTCTCTTGCCTACCAGGGTAGTGTAAAAACTACCAACAGAACTCGTTTCTGGCACCTTCCCCGGTGGAGTTGTGCATGGGGTGTGTTTGGAACATTTTGTCACCAGCCGAGTCCAAAATTCAGCGATTCCCCATCTCAGCCCAGAAAGCAGGTAGAACAAGTTTTGTGGTGCCTTTCAGCTGCCTACCGGGGTAGTGTAAAAACTACCAACAGAACTCGTTTCTGGCACCTTCCCCGGTGGAGTTGTGCATGGGGTGTGTTTGGAACATTTTGTCACCAGCCGAGTCCAAAATTCAGCGATTCCCCATCTCAGCCCAGAAAGCAGGTAGAACAAGTTTTGTGGTGCCTTTCAGCTGCCTACCGGGGTAGTGTAAAAACTACCAACAGAACTCGTTTCTGGCACCTTCCCCGGTGGAGTTGTGCATGGGGTGTGTTTGGAACATTTTGTCACCAGCCGAGTCCAAAATTCAGCGATTCCCCATCTCAGCCCAGAAAGCAGGTAGAAAAACTTTTGTGGTGCCTTTCAGCTGCCTACTGGGGTACTGTAAAAACTACCAACAGAACTCGTTTCTGGCACCTTCCCCGGTGGAGTTGTGCATGGGGTGTGTTTGGAACATTTTGTCACCAGCCGAGTCCAAAATTCAGCGATTCTCCATCTCAGCCCAGAAAGCAGGTACAACAAGTTTTGTGGTGCCTTTCAGCTGCCTACCGGGGTAGTGTAAAAACTACCAACAGAACTCGTTTCTGGCACCTTCCCCGGAGGAGTTGTGCATGGGGTGTGTTTGGAACATTTTGTCAGCTGCCGAGTCCAAAATTCAGCGATTCCCCATCTCAGCCCAGAAAGCAGGTAGAACAAGTTTTGTGGTGCCTTTCAGCTGCCTACCGGGGTAGTGTAAAAACTACCAACAGAACTCGTTTCTGGCACCTTTGCCAGTGGAGGTGTGCATGGGGTGTGTTTGGAACATTTTGTCACCAGCCGAGTCCAAAATTCAGCGATTCCCCATCTCAGCCCAGAAAGCAGGTATGAACAAGTTTTGTGGTGCCTTTCTCTTGCCAACCGGGGTAGTGTAAAAACTACCAACAGAACTCGTTTCTGGCACTTTCCCCGGTGGAGGTGTGCATGGGGTGTGTTTGGAACATTTGGCACCAGCCGAGTCCAAAACTCAGCCGTTCCCCATCTCAGCCCAGAAAGCAGGTAGAACCGGTTTTGTGGTGCCTTTCAGCTGCCAACCGGGGTAGTGTAAAAACTACCAACAGAACTCGTTTCTGGCACCTTCCCCGGTGGAGTTGTGCATGGGGTGTGTTTGGAACATTTTGTCACCAGCCGAGTCCAAAATTCAGCTATTCCCCATCTCAGCCCAGAAAGCAGGTAGAACAAGTTTTGTGGTGCCTTTCAGCTGCCTACCGGGGTAGTGTAAAAACTACCAACAGAACTCGTTTCTGGCACCTTCCCCGGTGGAGTTGTGCATGGGGTGTGTTTGGAACATTTTGTCACCAGCCGAGTCCAAAATTAAGCGATTCCCCATCTCAGCCCAGAAAGCAGGTACAACAAGTTTTGTGGTGCCTTTCAGCTGCCTACCGGGGTAGTGTAAAAACTACCAACAGAACTCGTTTCTGGCACCTTCCCCGGTGGAGGTGTGCATGGGGTGTGTTTGGAACATTTTGTCACCAGCCGAGTCCAAAATTCAGCGATTCCCCATCTCAGCCCAGAAAGCAGGTAGAACAAGTTTTGTGGTGCCTTTCTCTTGCCTACCGGGGTAGTGTAAAAACTACCAACAGAACTCGTTTCTGGCACCTTCCCCGGTGGAGTTGTGCATGGGGTGTGTTTGGAACATTTTGTCACCAGCCGAGTCCAAAATTCAGCGATTCCCCATCTCAGCCCAGAAAGCAGGTAGAACAAGTTTTGTGGTGCCTTTCAGCTGCCTACCGGGGTAGTGTAAAAACTACCAACAGAACTCGTTTCTGGCACCTTCCCCGGTGGAGTTGTGCATGGGGTGTGTTTGGAACATTTTGTCACCAGCCGAGTCCAAAATTCAGCGATTCCCCATCTCAGCCCAGAAAGCACGTAGAACAAGTTTTGTGGTGCCTTTCAGCTGCCTACCGGGGTAGTGTAAAAACTACCAACAGAACTCGTTTCTGGCACCTTCCCCGGTGGAGTTGTGCATGGGGTGTGTTTGGAACATTTTGTCACCAGCCGAGTCCAAAATTCAGCGATTCTCCATCTCAGCCCAGAAAGCAGGTAGAACAAGTTTTGTGGTGCCTTTCTCTTGCCTACCGGGGTACTGTAAAAACTACCAACGGAACTCGTTTCTGGCACCTTCCCCGGAGGAGTTGTGCATGGGGTGTGTTTGGAACATTTTGTCAGCTGCCGAGTCCAAAATTCAGCGATTCCCCATCTCAGCCCAGAAAGCAGGTAGAACAAGTTTTGTGGTGCCTTTCAGCTGCCTACCGGGGTAGTGTAAAAACTACCAACAGAACTCGTTTCTGGCACCTTTGCCAGTGGAGGTGTGCATGGGGTGTGTTTGGAACATTTTGTCACCAGCCGAGTCCAAAATTCAGCGATTCCCCATCTCAGCCCAGAAAGCAGGTATGAACAAGTTTTGTGGTGCCTTTCTCTTGCCAACCGGGGTAGTGTAAAAACTACCAACAGAACTCGTTTCTGGCACTTTCCCCGGTGGAGGTGTGCATGGGGTGTGTTTGGAACATTTGGCACCAGCCGAGTCCAAAACTCAGCCGTTCCCCATCTCAGCCCAGAAAGCAGGTAGAACCGGTTTTGTGGTGCCTTTCAGCTGCCAACCGGGGTAGTGTAAAAACTACCAACAGAACTCGTTTCTGGCACCTTCCCCGGTGGAGTTGTGCATGGGGTGTGTTTGGAACATTTTGTCACCAGCCGAGTCCAAAATTCAGCTATTCCCCATCTCAGCCCAGAAAGCAGGTAGAACAAGTTTTGTGGTGCCTTTCAGCTGCCTACCGGGGTAGTGTAAAAACTACCAACAGAACTCGTTTCTGGCACCTTCCCCGGTGGAGTTGTGCATGGGGTGTGTTTGGAACATTTTGTCACCAGCCGAGTCCAAAATTCAGCGATTCCCCATCTCAGCCCAGAAAGCAGGTACAACAAGTTTTGTGGTGCCTTTCAGCTGCCTACCGGGGTAGTGTAAAAACTACCAACAGAACTCGTTTCTGGCACCTTCCCCGGTGGAGGTGTGCATGGGGTGTGTTTGGAACATTTTGTCACCAGCCGAGTCCAAAATTCAGCGATTCCCCATCTCAGCCCAGAAAGCAGGTAGAACAAGTTTTGTGGTGCCTTTCTCTTGCCTACCGGGGTAGTGTAAAAACTACCAACAGAACTCGTTTCTGGCACCTTCCCCGGTGGAGTTGTGCATGGGGTGTGTTTGGAACATTTTGTCACCAGCCGAGTCCAAAATTCAGCGATTCCCCATCTCAGCCCAGAAAGCAGGTAGAACAAGTTTTGTGGTGCCTTTCAGCTGCCTACCGGGGTAGTGTAAAAACTACCAACAGAACTCGTTTCTGGCACCTTCCCCGGTGGAGTTGTGCATGGGGTGTGTTTGGAACATTTTGTCACCAGCCGAGTCCAAAATTCAGCGATTCCCCATCTCAGCCCAGAAAGCAGGTAGAACAAGTTTTGTGGTGCCTTTCAGCTGCCTACCGGGGTAGTGTAAAAACTACCAACAGAACTCGTTTCTGGCACCTTCCCCGGTGGAGTTGTGCATGGGGTGTGTTTGGAACATTTTGTCACCAGCCGAGTCCAAAATTCAGCGATTCCCCATCTCAGCCCAGAAAGCAGGTAGAACAAGTTTTGTGGTGCCTTTCAGCTGCCTACCGGGGCAGTGTAAAAACTACCAACAGAACTCGTTTCTGGCACCTTCCCCGGTGGAGTTGTGCATGGGGTGTGTTTGGAACATTTTGTCACCAGCCGAGTCCAAAATTCAGCGATTCCCCATCTCAGCCCAGAAAGCAGGTAGAAAAACTTTTGTGGTGCCTTTCAGCTGCCTACTGGGGTACTGTAAAAACTACCAACAGAACTCGTTTCTGGCACCTTCCCCGGTGGAGTTGTGCATGGGGTGTGTTTGGAACATTTTGTCACCAGCCGAGTCCAAAATTCAGCGATTCTCCATCTCAGCCCAGAAAGCAGGTACAACAAGTTTTGTGGTGCCTTTCAGCTGCCTACCGGGGTAGTGTAAAAACTACCAACAGAACTCGTTTCTGGCACCTTCCCCGGAGGAGTTGTGCATGGGGTGTGTTTGGAACATTTTGTCAGCTGCCGAGTCCAAAATTCAGCGATTCCCCATCTCAGCCCAGAAAGCAGGTAGAACAAGTTTTGTGGTGCCTTTCAGCTGCCTACCGGGGTAGTGTAAAAACTACCAACAGAACTCGTTTCTGGCACCTTTGCCAGTGGAGGTGTGCATGGGGTGTGTTTGGAACATTTTGTCACCAGCCGAGTCCAAAATTCAGCGATTCCCCATCTCAGCCCGGAAAGCAGGTATGAACAAGTTTTGTGGTGCCTTTCTCTTGCCAACCGGGGTAGTGTAAAAACTACCAACAGAACTCGTTTCTGGCACTTTCCCCGGTGGAGGTGTGCATGGGGTGTGTTTGGAACATTTGGCACCAGCCGAGTCCAAAACTCAGCCGTTCCCCATCTCAGCCCAGAAAGCAGGTAGAACCGGTTTTGTGGTGCCTTTCAGCTGCCAACCGGGGTAGTGTAAAAACTACCAACAGAACTCGTTTCTGGCACCTTCCCCGGTGGAGTTGTGCATGGGGTGTGTTTGGAACATTTTGTCACCAGCCGAGTCCAAAATTCAGCGATTCCCCATCTCAGCCCAGAAAGCAGGTAGAACAAGTTTTGTGGTGCCTTTCAGCTGCCTACCGGGGTAGTGTAAAAACTACCAACAGAACTCGTTTCTGGCACCTTCCCCGGTGGAGTTGTGCATGGGGTGTGTTTGGAACATTTTGTCACCAGCCGAGTCCAAAATTAAGCGATTCCCCATCTCAGCCCAGAAAGCAGGTACAACAAGTTTTGTGGTGCCTTTCAGCTGCCTACCGGGGTAGTGTAAAAACTACCAACAGAACTCGTTTCTGGCACCTTCCCCGGTGGAGGTGTGCATGGGGTGTGTTTGGAACATTTTGTCACCAGCCGAGTCCAAAATTCAGCGATTCCCCATCTCAGCCCAGAAAGCAGGTAGAACAAGTTTTGTGGTGCCTTTCTCTTGCCTACCGGGGTAGTGTAAAAACTACCAACAGAAGTCGTTTCTGGCACCTTCCCCGGTGGAGTTGTGCATGGGGTGTGTTTGGAACATTTTGTCACCAGCCGAGTCCAAAATTCAGCGATTCCCCATCTCAAGCCCAGAAAGCAGGGAGAACAAGTTTTGTGGTGCCTTTCAGCTGCCTACCGGGGTAGTGTAAAAACTACCAACAGAACTCGTTTCTGGCACCTTCCCCGGTGGAGTTGTGCATGGGGTGTGTTTGGAACATTTTGTCACCAGCCGAGTCCAAAATTCAGCGATTCCCCATCTCAGCCCAGAAAGCAGGTAGAACAAGTTTTGTGGTGCCTTTCAGCTGCCTACCGGGGTAGTGTAAAAACTACCAACAGAACTCGTTTCTGTCACCTTCCCCGGTGGAGTTGTGCATGGGGTGTGTTTGGAACATTTTGTCACCAGCCGAGTCCAAAATTCAGCGATTCCCCATCTCAGCCCAGAAAGCAGGTACAACAAGTTTTGTGGTGCCTTTCAGCTGCCTACCGGGGTAGTGTAAAAACTACCAACGGAACTCGTTTCTGGCACCTTCCCCGGTGGAGTTGTGCATGGGGTGTGTTTGGAACATTTTGTCAGCTGCCGAGTCCAAAATTCAGCGATTCCCCATCTCAGCCCAGAAAGCAGGTAGAACAAGTTTTGTGGTGCCTTTCAGCTGCCTACCGGGGTAGTGTAAAAACTACCAACAGAACTCGTTTCTGGCACCTTTGCCAGTGGAGGTGTGCATGGGGTGTGTTTGGAACATTTTGTCACCAGCCGAGTCCAAAATTCAGCCGTTCCCCATCTCAGCCCAGAAAGCAGGTAGAACAAGTTTTGTGGTGCCTTTCAGCTGCCTACCGGGGTAGTGTAAAAACTACCAACAGAACTCGTTTCTGGCACCTTCCCCGGTGGAGTTGTGCATGGGGTGTGTTTGGAACATTTTGTCACCAGCCGAGTCCAAAATTCAGCGATTCCCCATCTCAGCCCAGAAAGCACGTAGAACAAGTTTTGTGGTGCCTTTCTCTTGCCTACCGGGGTAGTGTAAAAACTACCAACAGAACTCGTTTCTGGCACCTTCCCCGGTGGAGTTGTGCATGGGGTGTGTTTGGAACATTTTGTCACCAGCCGAGTCCAAAATTCAGCGATTCCCCATCTCAGCCCAGAAAGCAGGTAGAACAAGTTTTGTGGTGCCTTTCTCTTGCCTACCAGGGTAGTGTAAAAACTACCAACAGAACTCGTTTCTGGCACCTTCCCCGGTGGAGTTGTGCATGGGGTGTGTTTGGAACATTTTGTCACCAGCCGAGTCCAAAATTCAGCGATTCCCCATCTCAGCCCAGAAAGCAGGTAGAACAAGTTTTGTGGTGCCTTTCAGCTGCCTACCGGGGTAGTGTAAAAACTACCAACAGAACTCCTTTCTGGCACCTTCCCCGGTGGAGTTGTGCATGGGGTGTGTTTGGAACATTTTGTCACCAGCCGAGTCCAAAATTCAGCGATTCCCCATCTCAGCCCAGAAAGCAGGTAGAACAAGTTTTGTGGTGCCTTTCAGCTGCCTACCGGGGTAGTGTAAAAACTACCAACAGAACTCGTTTCTGGCACCTTCCCCGGTGGAGTTGTGCATGGGGTGTGTTTGGAACATTTTGTCACCAGCCGAGTCCAAAATTCAGCGATTCCCCATCTCAGCCCAGAAAGCAGGTAGAAAAACTTTTGTGGTGCCTTTCAGCTGCCTACTGGGGTACTGTAAAAACTACCAACAGAACTCGTTTCTGGCACCTTCCCCGGTGGAGTTGTGCATGGGGTGTGTTTGGAACATTTTGTCACCAGCCGAGTCCAAAATTCAGCGATTCTCCATCTCAGCCCAGAAAGCAGGTACAACAAGTTTTGTGGTGCCTTTCAGCTGCCTACCGGGGTAGTGTAAAAACTACCAACAGAACTCGTTTCTGGCACCTTCCCCGGAGGAGTTGTGCATGGGGTGTGTTTGGAACATTTTGTCAGCTGCCGAGTCCAAAATTCAGCGATTCCCCATCTCAGCCCAGAAAGCAGGTAGAACAAGTTTTGTGGTGCCTTTCAGCTGCCTACCGGGGTAGTGTAAAAACTACCAACAGAACTCGTTTCTGGCACCTTCCCCGGTGGAGTTGTGCATGGGGTGTGTTTGGAACATTTTGTCACCAGCCGAGTCCAAAATTCAGCGATTCCCCATCTCAGCCCAGAAAGCAGGTAGAACAAGTTTTGTGGTGCCTTTCAGCTGCCTACCGGGGTAGTGTAAAAACTACCAACAGAACTCGTTTCTGGCACTTTCCCCGGTGGAGGTGTGCATGGGGTGTGTTTGGAACATTTGGCACCAGCCGAGTCCAAAACTCAGCCGTTCCCCATCTCAGCCCAGAAAGCAGGTAGAACCGGTTTTGTGGTGCCTTTCAGCTGCCAACCGGGGTAGTGTAAAAACTACCAACAGAACTCGTTTCTGGCACCTTCCCCGGTGGAGTTGTGCATGGGGTGTGTTTGGAACATTTTGTCACCAGCCGAGTCCAAAATTCAGCTATTCCCCATCTCAGCCCAGAAAGCAGGTAGAACAAGTTTTGTGGTGCCTTTCAGCTGCCTACCGGGGTAGTGTAAAAACTACCAACAGAACTCGTTTCTGGCACCTTCCCCGGTGGAGTTGTGCATGGGGTGTGTTTGGAACATTTTGTCACCAGCCGAGTCCAAAATTAAGCGATTCCCCATCTCAGCCCAGAAAGCAGGTACAACAAGTTTTGTGGTGCCTTTCAGCTGCCTACCGGGGTAGTGTAAAAACTACCAACAGAACTCGTTTCTGGCACCTTCCCCGGTGGAGGTGTGCATGGGGTGTGTTTGGAACATTTTGTCACCAGCCGAGTCCAAAATTCAGCGATTCCCCATCTCAGCCCAGAAAGCAGGTAGAACAAGTTTTGTGGTGCCTTTCTCTTGCCTACCGGGGTAGTGTAAAAACTACCAACAGAACTCGTTTCTGGCACCTTCCCCGGTGGAGTTGTGCATGGGGTGTGTTTGGAACATTTTGTCACCAGCCGAGTCCAAAATTCAGCGATTCCCCATCTCAGCCCAGAAAGCAGGTAGAACAAGTTTTGTGGTGCCTTTCAGCTGCCTACCGGGGTAGTGTAAAAACTACCAACAGAACTCGTTTCTGGCACCTTCCCCGGTGGAGTTGTGCATGGCGTGTGTTTGGAACATTTTGTCACCAGCCGAGTCCAAAATTCAGCGATTCCCCATCTCAGCCCAGAAAGCAGGTAGAACAAGTTTTGTGGTGCCTTTCAGCTGCCTACCGGGGTAGTGTAAAAACTACCAACAGAACTCGTTTCTGGCACCTTCCCCGGTGGAGTTGTGCATGGGGTGTGTTTGGAACATTTTGTCACCAGCCGAGTCCAAAATTCAGCGATTCTCCATCTCAGCCCAGAAAGCAGGTAGAACAAGTTTTGTGGTGCCTTTCTCTTGCCTACCGGGGTACTGTAAAAACTACCAACGGAACTCGTTTCTGGCACCTTCCCCGGTGGAGTTGTGCATGGGGTGTGTTTGGAACATTTTGTCACCAGCCGAGTCCAAAATTCAGCGATTCCCCATCTCAGCCCAGAAAGCAGGTAGAACAAGTTTTGTGGTGCCTTTCAGCTGCCTACCGGGGTAGTGTAAAAACTACCAACAGAACTCGTTTCTGGCACCTTCCCCGGTGGAGTTGTGCATGGGGTGTGTTTGGAACATTTTGTCACCAGCCGAGTCCAAAATTCAGCGATTCCCCATCTCAGCCCAGAAAGCAGGTAGAACAAGTTTTGTGGTGCCTTTCAGCTGCCTACCGGGGTAGTGTAAAAACTACCAACAGAACTCGTTTCTGGCACCTTCCCCGGTGGAGTTGTGCATGGGGTGTGTTTGGAACATTTTGTCACCAGCCGAGTCCAAAATTCAGCGATTCCCCATCTCAGCCCAGAAAGCAGGTAGAACAAGTTTTGTGGTGCCTTTCAGCTGCCTACCGGGGTAGTGTAAAAACTACCAACGGAACTCGTTTCTGGCACCTTCCCCGGTGGAGTTGTGCATGGGGTGTGTTTGGAACATTTTGTCAGCTGCCGAGTCCAAAATTCAGCGATTCCCCATCTCAGCCCAGAAAGCAGGTAGAACAAGTTTTGTGGTGCCTTTCTCTTGCCTACCGGGGTAGTGTAAAAACTACCAACAGAACTCGTTTCTGGCACCTTCCCCGGTGGAGTTGTGCATGGGGTGTGTTTGGAACATTTTGTCACCAGCCGAGTCCAAAATTCAGCGATTCCCCATCTCAGCCCAGAAAGCAGGTAGAACAAGTTTTGTGGTGCCTTTCTCTTGCCTACCAGGGTAGTGTAAAAACTACCAACAGAACTCGTTTCTGGCACCTTCCCCGGTGGAGTTGTGCATGGGGTGTGTTTGGAACATTTTGTCACCAGCCGAGTCCAAAATTCAGCGATTCCCCATCTCAGCCCAGAAAGCAGGTAGAACAAGTTTTGTGGTGCCTTTCAGCTGCCTACCGGGGTAGTGTAAAAACTACCAACAGAACTCGTTTCTGGCACCTTCCCCGGTGGAGTTGTGCATGGGGTGTGTTTGGAACATTTTGTCACCAGCCGAGTCCAAAATTCAGCGATTCCCCATCTCAGCCCAGAAAGCAGGTACAACAAGTTTTGTGGTGCCTTTCAGCTGCCTACCGGGGTAGTGTAAAAACTACCAACAGAACTCGTTTCTGGCACCTTCCCCGGTGGAGTTGTGCATGGGGTGTGTTTGGAACATTTTGTCACCAGCCGAGTCCAAAATTCAGCGATTCTCCATCTCAGCCCAGAAAGCAGGTACAACAAGTTTTGTGGTGCCTTTCTCTTGCCAACCGGGGTAGTGTAAAAACTACCAACAGAACGTTTCTGGCACTTTCCCCGGTGGAGGTGTGCATGGGGTGTGTTTGGAACATTTGGCACCAGCCGAGTCCAAAACTCAGCCGTTCCCCATCTCAGCCCAGAAAGCAGGTAGAACCGGTTTTGTGGTGCCTTTCAGCTGCCAACCGGGGTAGTGTAAAAACTACCAACAGAACTCGTTTCTGGCACCTTCCCCGGTGGAGTTGTGCATGGGGTGTGTTTGGAACATTTTGTCACCAGCCGAGTCCAAAATTCAGCTATTCCCCATCTCAGCCCAGAAAGCAGGTAGAACAAGTTTTGTGGTGCCTTTCAGCTGCCTACCGGGGTAGTGTAAAAACTACCAACAGAACTCGTTTCTGGCACCTTCCCCGGTGGAGTTGTGCATGGGGTGTGTTTGGAACATTTTGTCACCAGCCGAGTCCAAAATTAAGCGATTCCCCATCTCAGCCCAGAAAGCAGGTAGAACAAGTTTTGTGGTGCCTTTCAGCTGCCTACCGGGGTAGTGTAAAAACTACCAACAGAACTCGTTTCTGGCACCTTCCCCGGTGGAGGTGTGCATGGGGTGTGTTTGGAACATTTTGTCACCAGCCGAGTCCAAAATTCAGCGATTCCCCATCTCAGCCCAGAAAGCAGGTAGAACAAGTTTTGTGGTGCCTTTCAGCTGCCTACCGGGGTAGTGTAAAAACTACCAACAGAACTCGTTTCTGGCACCTTCCCCGGTGGAGTTGTGCATGGGGTGTGTTTGGAACATTTTGTCACCAGCCGAGTCCAAAATTCAGCGATTCCCCATCTCAGCCCAGAAAGCAGGTACAAAAAGTTTTGTGGTGCCTTTCTCTTGCCTACCGGGGTAGTGTAAAAACTACCAACAGAACTCGTTTCTGGCACCTTCCCCGGTGGAGTTGTGCATGGGGTGTGTTTGGAACATTTTGTCACCAGCCGAGTCCAAAATTCAGCGATTCCCCATCTCAGCCCAGAAAGCAGGTAGAACAAGTTTTGTGGTGCCTTTCAGCTGCCTACTGGGGTACTGTAAAAACTACCAACAGAACTCGTTTCTGGCACCTTCCCCGGTGGAGTTGTGCATGGGGTGTGTTTGGAACATTTTGTCACCAGCCGAGTCCAAAATTCAGCGATTCTCCATCTCAGCCCAGAAAGCAGGTAGAACAAGTTTTGTGGTGCCTTTCAGCTGCCTACCGGGGTAGTGTAAAAACTACCAACAGAACTCGTTTCTGGCACCTTCCCCGGAGGAGTTGTGCATGGGGTGTGTTTGGAACATTTTGTCAGCTGCCGAGTCCAAAATTCAGCGATTCCCCATCTCAGCCCAGAAAGCAGGTAGAACAAGTTTTGTGGTGCCTTTCAGCTGCCTACCGGGGTAGTGTAAAAACTACCAACAGAACTCGTTTCTGGCACCTTTGCCAGTGGAGGTGTGCATGGGGTGTGTTTGGAACATTTTGTCACCAGCCGAGTCCAAAATTCAGCTGTTCCCCATCTCAGCCCAGAAAGCAGGTAGAACAAGTTTTGTGGTGCCTTTCAGCTGCCTACCGGGGTAGTGTAAAAACTACCAACAGAACTCGTTTCTGGCACCTTCCCCGGTGGAGTTGTGCATGGGGTGTGTTTGGAACATTTTGTCACCAGCCGAGTCCAAAATTCAGCGATTCCTCATCTCTAGCCCAGAAAGCAGGTAGAACAAGTTTTGTGGTGCCTTTCAGCTGCCTACCGGGGTAGTGTAAAAACTACCAACAGAACTCGTTTCTGGCACCTTCCCCGGTGGAGTTGTGCATGGGGTGTGTTTGGAACATTTTGTCACCAGCCGAGTCCAAAACTCATTGATTCCCCATCTCAGCCCAGAAAGCAGGTATGAACAAGTTTTGTGGTGCCTTTCAGCTGCCTACCGGGGTAGTGTAAAAACTACCAACAGAACTCGTTTCTGGCACCTTCCCCGGTGGAGTTGTGCATGGGGTGTGTTTGGAACATTTTGTCACCAGCCGAGTCCAAAATTCAGCCGTTCCCCATCTCAGCCCAGAAAGCAGGTATGAACAAGTTTTGTGGTGCCTTTCTCTTGCCAACCGGGGTAGTGTAAAAACTACCAACAGAACTCGTTTCTGGCACTTTCCCCGGTGGAGGTGTGCATGGGGTGTGTTTGGAACATTTGGCACCAGCCGAGTCCAAAACTCAGCTATTCCCCATCTCAGCCCAGAAAGCAGGTAGAACCGGTTTTGTGGTGCCTTTCAGCTGCCAACCGGGGTAGTGTAAAAACTACCAACAGAACTCGTTTCTGGCACCTTCCCCGGTGGAGTTGTGCATGGGGTGTGTTTGGAACATTTTGTCACCAGCCGAGTCCAAAATTCAGCTATTCCCCATCTCAGCCCAGAAAGCAGGTAGAACAAGTTTTCTGGTGGCTTTCAGCTGCCTACCGGGGTAGTGTAAAAAGTACCAACAGAACTCGTTTCTGGCACCTTCCCCGGTGGAGTTGTGCATGGGGTGTGTTTGGAACATTTTGTCACCAGCCGAGTCCAAAATTAAGCGATTCCCCATCTCAGCCCAGAAAGCAGGTAGAACAAGTTTTGTGGTGCCTTTCAGCTGCCTACCGGGGTAGTGTAAAAACTACCAACAGAACTCGTTTCTGGCACCTTCCCCGGTGGAGGTGTGCATGGGGTGTGTTTGGAACATTTTGTCACCAGCCGAGTCCAAAATTCAGCGATTCTCCATCTCAGCCCAGAAAGCAGGTAGAACAAGTTTTGTGGTGCCTTTCTCTTGCCTACCGGGGTAGTGTAAAAACTACCAACAGAACTCGTTTCTGGCACCTTCCCCGGTGGAGTTGTGCATGGGGTGTGTTTGGAACATTTTGTCACCAGCCGAGTCCAAAATTCAGCGATTCCCCATCTCAGCCCAGAAAGCAGGTAGAACAAGTTTTGTGGTGCCTTTCAGCTGCCTACCGGGGTAGTGTAAAAACTACCAACAGAACTCGTTTCTGGCACCTTCCCCGGTGGAGTTGTGCATGGGGTGTGTTTGGAACATTTTGTCACCAGCCGAGTCCAAAATTCAGCGATTCCCCATCTCAGCCCAGAAAGCAGGTACAACAAGTTTTGTGGTGCCTTTCAGCTGCCTACCGGGGTAGTGTAAAAACTACCAACGGAACTCGTTTCTGGCACCTTCCCCGGTGGAGTTGTGCATGGGGTGTGTTTGGAACATTTTGTCACCAGCCGAGTCCAAAATTCAGCGATTCCCCATCTCAGCCCAGAAAGCAGGTAGAACAAGTTTTGTGGTGCCTTTCAGCTGCCTACCGGGGTAGTGTAAAAACTACCAACAGAACTCGTTTCTGGCACCTTCCCCGGTGGAGGTGTGCATGGGGTGTGTTTGGAACATTTTGTCACCAGCCGAGTCCAAAACTCAGCTATTCCCCATCTCAGCCCAGAAAGCAGGTAGAACAAGTTTTGTGGTGCCTTTCAGCTGCCAACCGGGGTAGTGTAAAAACTACCAACAGAACTCGTTTCTGGCACCTTCCCCGGTGGAGTTGTGCATGGGGTGTGTTTGGAACATTTTGTCACCAGCCGAGTCCAAAATTCAGCGATTCCCCATCTCAGCCCAGAAAGCAGGTACAACAAGTTTTGTGGTGCCTTTCAGCTGCCTACCGGGGTAGTGTAAAAACTACCAACAGAACTCGTTTCTGGCACCTTCCCCGGTGGAGTTGTGCATGGGGTGTGTTTGGAACATTTTGTCACCAGCCGAGTCCAAAATTCAGCGATTCCCCATCTCAGCCCAGAAAGCAGGTAGAACAAGTTTTGTGGTGCCTTTCAGCTGCCTACCGGGGTAGTGTAAAAACTACCAACAGAACTCGTTTCTGGCACCTTTGCCAGTGGAGGTGTGCATGGGGTGTGTTTGGAACATTTTGTCACCAGCCGAGTCCAAAATTCAGCGATTCTCCATCTCAGCCCAGAAAGCAGGTAGAACAAGTTTTGTGGTGCCTTTCTCTTGCCTACCGGGGTAGTGTAAAAACTACCAACAGAACTCGTTTCTGGCACCTTCCCCGGTGGAGGTGTGCATGGGGTGTGTTTGGAACATTTTGTCACCAGCCGAGTCCAAAATTCAGCGATTCTCCATCTCAGCCCAGAAAGCAGGTAGAACAAGTTTTGTGGTGCCTTTCTCTTGCCTACCGGGGTAGTGTAAAAACTACCAACAGAACTCGTTTCTGGCACCTTCCCCGGTGGAGTTGTGCATGGGGTGTGTTTGGAACATTTTGTCACCAGCCGAGTCCAAAATTCAGCGATTCCCCATCTCAGCCCAGAAAGCAGGTAGAACAAGTTTTGTGGTGCCTTTCAGCTGCCTACCGGGGTAGTGTAAAAACTACCAACAGAACTCGTTTCTGGCACCTTCCCCGGTGGAGTTGTGCATGGGGTGTGTTTGGAACATTTTGTCACCAGCCGAGTCCAAAATTCAGCGATTCCCCATCTCAGCCCAGAAAGCAGGTAGAACAACTTTTGTGGTGCCTTTCAGCTGCCTACCAGGGTAGTGTAAAAACTACCAACAGAACTCGTTTCTGGCACCTTCCCCGGTGGAGTTGTGCATGGGGTGTGTTTGGAACATTTTGTCACCAGCCGAGTCCAAAATTCAGCGATTCCCCATCTCAGCCCAGAAAGCAGGTACAACAAGTTTTGTGGTGCCTTTCAGCTGCCTACCGGGGTAGTGTAAAAACTACCAACGGAACTCGTTTCTGGCACCTTCCCCGGTGGAGTTGTGCATGGGGTGTGTTTGGAACATTTTGTCACCAGCCGAGTCCAAAATTCAGCGATTCCCCATCTCAGCCCAGAAAGCAGGTAGAACAAGTTTTGTGGTGCCTTTCAGCTGCCTACCGGGGTAGTGTAAAAACTACCAACAGAACTCGTTTCTGGCACCTTCCCCGGTGGAGTTGTGCATGGGGTGTGTTTGGAACATTTTGTCACCAGCCGAGTCCAAAATTCAGCCGTTCCCCATCTCAGCCCAGAAAGCAGGTATGAACAAGTTTTGTGGTGCCTTTCAGCTGCCTACCGGGGTAGTGTAAAAACTACCAACAGAACTCGTTTCTGGCACCTTCCCCGGTGGAGTTGTGCATGGGGTGTGTTTGGAACATTTTGTCACCAGCCGAGTCCAAAACTCAGCTATTCCCCATCTCAGCCCAGAAAGCAGGTAGAACAAGTTTTGTGGTGCCTTTCAGCTGCCAACCGGGGTAGTGTAAAAACTACCAACAGAACTCGTTTCTGGCACCTTCCCCGGTGGAGTTGTGCATGGGGTGTGTTTGGAACATTTTGTCACCAGCCGAGTCCAAAATTCAGCGATTCCCCATCTCAGCCCAGAAAGCAGGTACAACAAGTTTTGTGGTGCCTTTCAGCTGCCTACCGGGGTAGTGTAAAAACTACCAACAGAACTCGTTTCTGGCACCTTCCCCGGTGGAGTTGTGCATGGGGTGTGTTTGGAACATTTTGTCACCAGCCGAGTCCAAAATTCAGGGATTCCCCATCTCAGCCCAGAAAGCAGGTAGAACAAGTTTTGTGGTGCCTTTCAGCTGCCTACCGGGGTAGTGTAAAAACTACCAACAGAACTCGTTTCTGGCACCTTCCCCGGTGGAGTTGTGCATGGGGTGTGTTTGGAACATTTTGTCACCAGCCGAGTCCAAAATTCAGCGATTCCCCATCTCAGCCCAGAAAGCAGGTACAACAAGTTTTGTGGTGCCTTTCAGCTGCCTACCGGGGTAGTGTAAAAACTACCAACAGAACTCGTTTCTGGCACCTTCCCCGGTGGAGTTGTGCATGGGGTGTGTTTGGAACATTTTGTCACCAGCCGAGTCCAAAATTCAGCGATTCCCCATCTCAGCCCAGAAAGCAGGTAGAACAAGTTTTGTGGTGCCTTTCAGCTGCCTACCGGGGTAGTGTAAAAACTACCAACAGAACTCGTTTCTGGCACCTTCCCCGGTGGAGTTGTGCATGGGGTGTGTTTGGAACATTTTGTCACCAGCCGAGTCCAAAATTCAGCGATTCCCCATCTCAGCCCAGAAAGCAGGTACAACAAGTTTTGTGGTGCCTTTCTCTTGCCTACCGGGGTAGTGTAAAAACTACCAACGGAACTCGTTTCTGGCACCTTCCCCGGTGGAGTTGTGCATGGGGTGTGTTTGGAACATTTTGTCACCAGCCGAGTCCAAAATTCAGCGATTCCCCATCTCAGCCCAGAAAGCAGGTACAACAAGTTTTGTGGTGCCTTTCAGCTGCCTACCGGGGTAGTGTAAAAACTACCAACGGAACTCGTTTCTGGCACCTTCCCCGGTGGAGTTGTGCATGGGGTGTGTTTGGAACATTTTGTCACCAGCCGAGTCCAAAATTCAGCGATTCCCCATCTCAGCCCAGAAAGCAGGTAGAACAAGTTTTGTGGTGCCTTTCAGCTGCCTACCGGGGTAGTGTAAAAACTACCAACAGAACTCGTTTCTGGCACCTTCCCCGGTGGAGTTGTGCATGGGGTGTGTTTGGAACATTTTGTCACCAGCCGAGTCCAAAATTCAGCGATTCCCCATCTCAGCCCAGAAAGCAGGTAGAACAAGTTTTGTGGTGCCTTTCAGCTGCCTACCGGGGTAGTGTAAAAACTACCAACAGAACTCGTTTCTGGCACCTTCCCCGGTGGAGGTGTGCATGGGGTGTGTTTGGAACATTTTGTCACCAGCCGAGTCCAAAATTCAGCGATTCTCCATCTCAGCCCAGAAAGCAGGTAGAACAAGTTTTGTGGTGCCTTTCTCTTGCCTACCGGGGTACTGTAAAAACTACCAACAGAACTCGTTTCTGGCACCTTCCCCGGTGGAGTTGTGCATGGGGTGTGTTTGGAACATTTTGTCACCAGCCGAGTCCAAAATTCAGCGATTCCCCATCTCAGCCCAGAAAGCAGGTAGAACAAGTTTTGTGGTGCCTTTCAGCTGCCTACCGGGGTAGTGTAAAAACTACCAACAGAACTCCTTTCTGGCACCTTCCCCGGTGGAGTTGTGCATGGGGTGTGTTTGGAACATTTTGTCACCAGCCGAGTCCAAAATTCAGCGATTCCCCATCTCAGCCCAGAAAGCAGGTAGAACAAGTTTTGTGGTGCCTTTCAGCTGCCTACCGGGGTAGTGTAAAAACTACCAACAGAACTCGTTTCTGGCACCTTCCCCGGTGGAGTTGTGCATGGGGTGTGTTTGGAACATTTTGTCACCAGCCGAGTCCAAAATTCAGCGATTCCCCATCTCAGCCCAGAAAGCAGGTACAACAAGTTTTGTGGTGCCTTTCTCTTGCCTACCGGGGTAGTGTAAAAACTACCAACGGAACTCGTTTCTGGCACCTTCCCCGGTGGAGTTGTGCATGGGGTGTGTTTGGAACATTTTGTCACCAGCCGAGTCCAAAATTCAGCGATTCCCCATCTCAGCCCAGAAAGCAGGTACAACAAGTTTTGTGGTGCCTTTCAGCTGCCTACCGGGGTAGTGTAAAAACTACCAACGGAACTCGTTTCTGGCACCTTCCCCGGTGGAGTTGTGCATGGGGTGTGTTTGGAACATTTTGTCACCAGCCGAGTCCAAAATTCAGCGATTCCCCATCTCAGCCCAGAAAGCAGGTAGAACAAGTTTTGTGGTGCCTTTCAGCTGCCTACTGGGGTACTGTAAAAACTACCAACAGAACTCGTTTCTGGCACCTTCCCCGGTGGAGTTGTGCATGGGGTGTGTTTGGAACATTTTTTCACCAGCCGAGTCCAAAATTCAGCGATTCTCCATCTCAGCCCAGAAAGCAGGTAGAACAAGTTTTGTGGTGCCTTTCAGCTGCCTACCGGGGTAGTGTAAAAACTACCAACAGAACTCGTTTCTGGCACCTTCCCCGGAGGAGTTGTGCATGGGGTGTGTTTGGAACATTTTGTCAGCTGCCGAGTCCAAAATTCAGCGATTCCCCATCTCAGCCCAGAAAGCAGGTAGAACAAGTTTTGTGGTGCCTTTCAGCTGCCTACCGGGGTAGTGTAAAAACTACCAACAGAACTCGTTTCTGGCACCTTTGCCAGTGGAGGTGTGCATGGGGTGTGTTTGGAACATTTTGTCACCAGCCGAGTCCAAAATTCAGCTGTTCCCCATCTCAGCCCAGAAAGCAGGTAGAACAAGTTTTGTGGTGCCTTTCAGCTGCCTACCGGGGTAGTGTAAAAACTACCAACAGAACTCGTTTCTGGCACCTTCCCCGGTGGAGTTGTGCATGGGGTGTGTTTGGAACATTTTGTCACCAGCCGAGTCCAAAATTCAGCCGTTCCTCATCTCTAGCCCAGAAAGCAGGTAGAACAAGTTTTGTGGTGCCTTTCAGCTGCCTACCGGGGTAGTGTAAAAACTACCAACAGAACTCGTTTCTGGCACCTTCCCCGGTGGAGTTGTGCATGGGGTGTGTTTGGAACATTTTGTCACCAGCCGAGTCCAAAACTCATTGATTCCCCATCTCAGCCCAGAAAGCAGGTATGAACAAGTTTTGTGGTGCCTTTCAGCTGCCTACCGGGGTAGTGTAAAAACTACCAACAGAACTCGTTTCTGGCACCTTCCCCGGTGGAGTTGTGCATGGGGTGTGTTTGGAACATTTTGTCACCAGCCGAGTCCAAAATTCAGCCGTTCCCCATCTCAGCCCAGAAAGCAGGTATGAACAAGTTTTGTGGTGCCTTTCTCTTGCCAACCGGGGTAGTGTAAAAACTACCAACAGAACTCGTTTCTGGCACTTTCCCCGGTGGAGGTGTGCATGGGGTGTGTTTGGAACATTTGGCACCAGCCGAGTCCAAAACTCAGCTATTCCCCATCTCAGCCCAGAAAGCAGGTAGAACCGGTTTTGTGGTGCCTTTCAGCTGCCAACCGGGGTAGTGTAAAAACTACCAACAGAACTCGTTTCTGGCACCTTCCCCGGTGGAGTTGTGCATGGGGTGTGTTTGGAACATTTTGTCACCAGCCGAGTCCAAAATTCAGCTATTCCCCATCTCAGCCCAGAAAGCAGGTAGAACAAGTTTTCTGGTGCCTTTCAGCTGCCTACCGGGGTAGTGTAAAAAGTACCAACAGAACTCGTTTCTGGCACCTTCCCCGGTGGAGTTGTGCATGGGGTGTGTTTGGAACATTTTGTCACCAGCCGAGTCCAAAATTAAGCGATTCCCCATCTCAGCCCAGAAAGCAGGTAGAACAAGTTTTGTGGTGCCTTTCAGCTGCCTACCGGGGTAGTGTAAAAACTACCAACAGAACTCGTTTCTGGCACCTTCCCCGGTGGAGTTGTGCATGGGGTGTGTTTGGAACATTTTGTCACCAGCCGAGTCCAAAATTCAGCGATTCTCCATCTCAGCCCAGAAAGCAGGTAGAACAAGTTTTGTGGTGCCTTTCTCTTGCCTACCGGGGTAGTGTAAAAACTACCAACAGAACTCGTTTCTGGCACCTTCCCCGGTGGAGTTGTGCATGGGGTGTGTTTGGAACATTTTGTCACCAGCCGAGTCCAAAATTCAGCGATTCCCCATCTCAGCCCAGAAAGCAGGTAGAACAAGTTTTGTGGTGCCTTTCAGCTGCCTACCGGGGTAGTGTAAAAACTACCAACAGAACTCGTTTCTGGCACCTTCCCCGGTGGAGTTGTGCATGGGGTGTGTTTGGAACATTTTGTCACCAGCCGAGTCCAAAATTCAGCGATTCCCCATCTCAGCCCAGAAAGCAGGTACAACAAGTTTTGTGGTGCCTTTCAGCTGCCTACCGGGGTAGTGTAAAAACTACCAACGGAACTCGTTTCTGGCACCTTCCCCGGTGGAGTTGTGCATGGGGTGTGTTTGGAACATTTTGTCACCAGCCGAGTCCAAAATTCAGCGATTCCCCATCTCAGCCCAGAAAGCAGGTAGAACAAGTTTTGTGGTGCCTTTCAGCTGCCTACCGGGGTAGTGTAAAAACTACCAACAGAACTCGTTTCTGGCACCTTCCCCGGTGGAGGTGTGCATGGGGTGTGTTTGGAACATTTTGTCACCAGCCGAGTCCAAAACTCAGCTATTCCCCATCTCAGCCCAGAAAGCAGGTAGAACAAGTTTTGTGGTGCCTTTCAGCTGCCAACCGGGGTAGTGTAAAAACTACCAACAGAACTCGTTTCTGGCACCTTCCCCGGTGGAGTTGTGCATGGGGTGTGTTTGGAACATTTTGTCACCAGCCGAGTCCAAAATTCAGCGATTCCCCATCTCAGCCCAGAAAGCAGGTACAACAAGTTTTGTGGTGCCTTTCAGCTGCCTACCGGGGTAGTGTAAAAACTACCAACAGAACTCGTTTCTGGCACCTTCCCCGGTGGAGTTGTGCATGGGGTGTGTTTGGAACATTTTGTCACCAGCCGAGTCCAAAATTCAGCGATTCCCCATCTCAGCCCAGAAAGCAGGTAGAACAAGTTTTGTGGTGCCTTTCAGCTGCCTACCGGGGTAGTGTAAAAACTACCAACAGAACTCGTTTCTGGCACCTTTGCCAGTGGAGGTGTGCATGGGGTGTGTTTGGAACATTTTGTCACCAGCCGAGTCCAAAATTCAGCGATTCTCCATCTCAGCCCAGAAAGCAGGTAGAACAAGTTTTGTGGTGCCTTTCAGCTGCCTGCCGGGGTAGTGTAAAAACTACCAACAGAACTCGTTTCTGGCACCTTCCCCGGTGGAGGTGTGCATGGGGTGTGTTTGGAACATTTTGTCACCAGCCGAGTCCAAAATTCAGCGATTCTCCATCTCAGCCCAGAAAGCAGGTAGAACAAGTTTTGTGGTGCCTTTCTCTTGCCTACCGGGGTAGTGTAAAAACTACCAACAGAACTCGTTTCTGGCACCTTCCCCGGTGGAGTTGTGCATGGGGTGTGTTTGGAACATTTGTCACCAGCCGAGTCCAAAATTCAGCGATTCCCCATCTCAGCCCAGAAAGCAGGTAGAACAAGTTTTGTGGTGCCTTTCAGCTGCCTACCGGGGTAGTGTAAAAACTACCAACAGAACTCGTTTCTGGCACCTTCCCCGGTGGAGGTGTGCATGGGGTGTGTTTGGAACATTTTGTCACCAGCCGAGTCCAAAATTCAGCGATTCTCCATCTCAGCCCAGAAAGCAGGTAGAACAAGTTTTGTGGTGCCTTTCTCTTGCCTACCGGGGTAGTGTAAAAACTACCAACAGAACTCGTTTCTGGCACCTTCCCCGGTGGAGGTGTGCATGGGGTGTGTTTGGAACATTTTGTCACCAGCCGAGTCCAAAATTCAGCGATTCTCCATCTCAGCCCAGAAAGCAGGTAGAACAAGTTTTGTGGTGCCTTTCTCTTGCCTACCGGGGTAGTGTAAAAACTACCAACAGAACTCGTTTCTGGCACCTTCCCCGGTGGAGTTGTGCATGGGGTGTGTTTGGAACATTTTGTCACCAGCCGAGTCCAAAATTCAGCGATTCCCCATCTCAGCCCAGAAAGCAGGTACAACAAGTTTTGTGGTGCCTTTCAGCTGCTACCGGGGTAGTGTAAAAACTACCAACAGAACTCGTTTCTGGCACCTTCCCCGGTGGAGTTGTGCATGGGGTGTGTTTGGAACATTTTGTCACCAGCCGAGTCCAAAATTCAGCGATTCCCCATCTCAGCCCAGAAAGCAGGTAGAACAACTTTTGTGGTGCCTTTCAGCTGCCTACCAGGGTAGTGTAAAAACTACCAACAGAACTCGTTTCTGGCACCTTCCCCGGTGGAGTTGTGCATGGGGTGTGTTTGGAACATTTTGTCACCAGCCGAGTCCAAAATTCAGCGATTCCCCATCTCAGCCCAGAAAGCAGGTACAACAAGTTTTGTGGTGCCTTTCAGCTGCCTACCGGGGTAGTGTAAAAACTACCAACGGAACTCGTTTCTGGCACCTTCCCCGGTGGAGTTGTGCATGGGGGTGTGTTTGGAACATTTTGTCACCAGCCGAGTCCAAAATTCAGCGATTCCCCATCTCAGCCCAGAAAGCAGGTAGAACAAGTTTTGTGGTGCCTTTCAGCTGCCTACCGGGGTAGTGTAAAAACTACCAACAGAACTCGTTTCTGGCACCTTCCCCGGTGGAGTTGTGCATGGGGTGTGTTTGGAACATTTTGTCACCAGCCGTCCAAAATTCAGCCGTTCCCCATCTCAGCCCAGAAAGCAGGTATGAACAAGTTTTGTGGTGCCTTTCAGCTGCCTACCGGGGTAGTGTAAAAACTACCAACAGAACTCGTTTTCTGGCACCTTCCCCGGTGGAGTTGTGCATGGGGTGTGTTTGGAACATTTTGTCAGCAGCCGAGTCCAAAATTCAGCGATTCCCCATCTCAGCCCAGAAAGCAGGTAGAACAAGTTTTGTGGTGCCTTTCAGCTGCCTACCGGGGTAGTGTAAAAACTACCAACAGAACTCGTTTTCTGGCACCTTCCCCGGTGGAGTTGTGCATGGGGTGTGTTTGGAACATTTTGTCACCAGCCGAGTCCAAAATTCAGCGATTCCCCATCTCAGCCCAGAAAGCAGGTACAACAAGTTTTGTGGTGCCTTTCAGCTGCCTACCGGGGTAGTGTAAAAACTACCAACAGAACTCGTTTCTGGCACCTTCCCCGGTGGAGTTGTGCATGGGGTGTGTTTGGAACATTTTGTCACCAGCCGAGTCCAAAATTCAGCGGTTCCCCATCTCAGCCCAGAAAGCAGGTAGAACAAGTTTTGTGGTGCCTTTCAGCTGCCTACTGGGGTAGTGTAAAAACTACCAACAGAACTCGTTTCTGGCACCTTTGCCAGTGCAGGTGTGCATGGGGTGTGTTTGGAACATTTTGTCACCAGCCGAGTCCAAAATTCAGCGATTCTCCATCTCAGCCCAGAAAGCAGGTAGAACAAGTTTTGTGGTGCCTTTCTCTTGCCTACCGGGGTAGTGTAAAAACTACCAACAGAACTCGTTTCTGGCACCTTCCCCGGTGGAGTTGTGCATGGGGTGTGTTTGGAACATTTTGTCACCAGCCGAGTCCAAAATTCAGCGATTCCCCATCTCAGCCCAGAAAGCAGGTAGAACAAGTTTTGTGGTGCCTTTCAGCTGCCTACCGGGGTAGTGTAAAAACTACCAACAGAACTCGTTTCTGGCACCTTCCCCGGTGGAGTTGTGCATGGGGTGTGTTTGGAACATTTTGTCACCAGCCGAGTCCAAAATTCAGCGATTCCCCATCTCAGCCCAGAAAGCAGGTACAACAAGTTTTGTGGTGCCTTTCTCTTGCCTACCGGGGTAGTGTAAAAACTACCAACGGAACTCGTTTCTGGCACCTTCCCCGGTGGAGTTGTGCATGGGGTGTGTTTGGAACATTTTGTCACCAGCCGAGTCCAAAATTCAGCGATTCCCCATCTCAGCCCAGAAAGCAGGTACAACAAGTTTTGTGGTGCCTTTCAGCTGCCTACCGGGGTAGTGTAAAAACTACCAACGGAACTCGTTTCTGGCACCTTCCCCGGTGGAGTTGTGCATGGGGTGTGTTTGGAACATTTTGTCACCAGCCGAGTCCAAAATTCAGCGATTCCCCATCTCAGCCCAGAAAGCAGGTAGAACAAGTTTTGTGGTGCCTTTCAGCTGCCTACCGGGGTAGTGTAAAAACTACCAACAGAACTCGTTTCTGGCACCTTCCCCGGTGGAGTTGTGCATGGGGTGTGTTTGGAACATTTTGTCACCAGCCGAGTCCAAAATTCAGCGATTCCCCATCTCAGCCCAGAAAGCAGGTAGAACAAGTTTTGTGGTGCCTTTCAGCTGCCTACCGGGGTAGTGTAAAAACTACCAACAGAACTCGTTTCTGGCACCTTCCCCGGTGGAGGTGTGCATGGGGTGTGTTTGGAACATTTTGTCACCAGCCGAGTCCAAAATTCAGCGATTCTCCATCTCAGCCCAGAAAGCAGGTAGAACAAGTTTTGTGGTGCCTTTCTCTTGCCTACCGGGGTACTGTAAAAACTACCAACAGAACTCGTTTCTGGCACCTTCCCCGGTGGAGTTGTGCATGGGGTGTGTTTGGAACATTTTGTCACCAGCCGAGTCCAAAATTCAGCGATTCCCCATCTCAGCCCAGAAAGCAGGTAGAACAAGTTTTGTGGTGCCTTTCAGCTGCCTACCGGGGTAGTGTAAAAACTACCAACAGAACTCCTTTCTGGCACCTTCCCCGGTGGAGTTGTGCATGGGGTGTGTTTGGAACATTTTGTCACCAGCCGAGTCCAAAATTCAGCGATTCCCCATCTCAGCCCAGAAAGCAGGTAGAACAAGTTTTGTGGTGCCTTTCAGCTGCCTACCGGGGTAGTGTAAAAACTACCAACAGAACTCGTTTCTGGCACCTTCCCCGGTGGAGTTGTGCATGGGGTGTGTTTGGAACATTTTGTCACCAGCCGAGTCCAAAATTCAGCGATTCCCCATCTCAGCCCAGAAAGCAGGTACAACAAGTTTTGTGGTGACTTTCTCTTGCCTACCGGGGTAGTGTAAAAACTACCAACGGAACTCGTTTCTGGCACCTTCCCCGGTGGAGTTGTGCATGGGGTGTGTTTGGAACATTTTGTCACCAGCCGAGTCCAAAATTCAGCGATTCTCCATCTCAGCCCAGAAAGCAGGTACAACAAGTTTTGTGGTGCCTTTCAGCTGCCTACCGGGGTAGTGTAAAAACTACCAACAGAACTCGTTTCTGGCACCTTCCCCGGAGGAGTTGTGCATGGGGTGTGTTTGGAACATTTTGTCACCAGCCGAGTCCAAAATTCAGCGATTCCCCATCTCAGCCCAGAAAGCAGGGTAGAACAAGTTTTGTGGTGCCTTTCAGCTGCCTACCGGGGTAGTGTAAAAACTACCAACAGAACTCGTTTCTGGCACCTTTGCCAGTGGAGGTGTGCATGGGGTGTGTTTGGAACATTTTGTCACCAGCCGAGTCCAAAATTCAGCGATTCCCCCATCTCAGCCCAGAAAGCAGGTAGAACAAGTTTTCTGGTGCCTTTCAGCTGCCTACCGGGGTAGTGTAAAAACTACCAACAGAACTCGTTTCTGGCACCTTCCCCGGTGGAGTTGTGCATGGGGTGTGTTTGGAACATTTTGTCACCAGCCGAGTCCAAAATTCAGCCGTTCCTCATCTCTAGCCCAGAAAAGCAGGATAGAACAAGTTTTGTGGTGCCTTTCAGCTGCCTACCGGGGTAGTGTAAAAACTACCAACAGAACTCGTTTCTGGCACCTTCCCCGGTGGAGTTGTGCATGGGGTGTGTTTGGAACATTTTGTCACCAGCCGAGTCCAAAATTCAGCGATTCCCCATCTCAGCCCAGAAAGCAGGTAGAACAAGTTTTGTGGTGCCTTTCTCTTGCCTACCGGGGTAGTGTAAAAAACTACCAACAGAACTCGTTTCTGGCACCTTCCCCGGTGGAGTTGTGCATGGGGTGTGTTTGGAACATTTTGTCACCAGCCGAGTCCAAAATTCAGCGATTCCCCATCTCAGCCCAGAAAGCAGGTAGAACAAGTTTTGTGGTGCCTTTCAGCTGCCTACCGGGGTAGGTGTAAAAACTACCAACAGAACTCGTTTCTGGCACCTTCCCCGGTGGAGGTGTGCATGGGGTGTGTTTGGAACATTTTGTCACCAGCCGAGTCCAAAATTCAGCCGTTCCCCATCTCTAGGCCAGAAAGCAGGTAGAACAAGTTTTGTGGTGCCTTTCAGCTGCCTACCGGGGTAGTGTAAAAACTACCAACAGAACTCGTTTCTGGCACCTTCCCCCGGTGGAGTTGTGCATGGGGTGTGTTTGGAACATTTTGTCACCAGCCGAGTCCAAAATTCAGCCGTTCCCCATCTCAGCCCAGAAAGCAGGTACAACAAGTTTTGTGGTGCCTTTCAGCTGCCTACCCGGGGTAGTGTAAAAACTACCAACAGAACTCGTTTCTGGCACCTTCCCCGGTGGAGTTGTGCATGGGTGTGTTTGGAACATTTTGTCACCAGCCGAGTCCAAAATTCAGCGATTCCCCCATCTCAGCCCCAGAAAGCAGGTAGAACAAGTTTTGTGGTGCCTTTCTCTTGCCTACCGGGGTAGTGTAAAAACTACCAACAGAACTCGTTTCTGGCACCTTCCCCGGTGGAGGTGTGCATGGGGTGTGTTTGGAACATTTTGTCACCAGCCGAGTCCAAAATTCAGCGATTCCCCATCTCAGCCCAGAAAGCAGGTAGAACAAGTTTTGTGGTGCCTTTCTCTTGCCTACCAGGGTAGTGTAAAAACTACCAACAGAACTCGTTTCTGGCACCTTCCCCGGTGGAGTTGTGCATGGGGTGTGTTTGGAACATTTTGTCACCAGCCGAGTCCAAAATCAGCGATTCCCCATCTCAGCCCAGAAAGCAGGTAGAACAAGTTTTGTGGTGCCTTTCAGCTGCCTACCGGGGTAGTGTAAAAACTACCAACAGAACTCGTTTCTGGCACCTTCCCCGGTGGAGTTGTGCATGGGGTGTGTTTGGAACATTTTGTCACCAGCCGAGTCCAAAATTCAGCGATTCCCCCATCTCAGCCCAGAAAGCAGGTACAAACAAGTTTTGTGGTGCCTTTCAGCTGCCTACCGGGGTAGTGTAAAAACTACCAACAGAAACTCGTTTCTGGCACCTTCCCCGGTGGAGTTGTGCATGGGGTGTGTTTGGAACATTTTGTCACCAGCCGAGTCCAAAATTCAGCGATTCCCCATCTCAGCCCAGAAAGCAGGTAGAACAAGTTTTGTGGTGCCTTTCAGCTGCCTACCGGGGTAGTGTAAAAACTACCAAACAGAACTCGTTTCTGGCACCTTCCCCCGGTGGAGTTGTGCATGGGGTGTGTTTGGAAACATTTGGCACCAGCCGAGTCCAAAATTCAGCGATTCCCCATCTCAGCCCAGAAAGCAGGTAGAACAAGTTTTGTGGTGCCTTTCAGCTGCCTACCGGGGTAGTGTAAAAACTACCAACAGAACTCCTTTCTGGCACCTTCCCCGGTGGAGTTGTGCATGGGGTGTGTTTGGAACATTTTGTCAGCTGCCGAGTCCAAAATTCAGCTGTTCCCCCATCTCAGCCCAGAAAGCAGGTAGAACAAGTTTTGTGGTGCCTTTCTCTTGCCTACCGGGGTAGTGTAAAAACTACCAACAGAACTCGTTTCTGGCACCTTTGCCAGTGGAGGTGTGCATGGGGTGTGTTTGGAACATTTTGTCACCAGCCGAGTCCAAAATTCAGCCGTTCCCCATCTCAGCCCAGAAAGCAGGTAGAACAAGTTTTGTGGTGCCTTTCTCTTGCCTACCGGGGTAGTGTAAAAACTACCAACAGAACTCGTTTCTGGCACCTTCCCCGGTGGAGTTGTGCATGGGGTGTATTTGGAACATTTTGTCACCAGCCGAGTCCAAAATTCAGCGATTCCCCATCTCAGCCCAGAAAGCAGGTAGAAAAACTTTTGTGGTGCCTTTCAGCTGCCTACCGGGGTAGTGTAAAAACTACCCAACAGAACTCGTTTCTGGCACCTTCCCCGGTGGAGTTGTGCATGGGGTGTGTTTGGAACATTTTGTCACCAGCCGAGTCCAAAATTCAGCTGTTCCCCATCTCAGCCCAGAAAGCAGGTAGAACAAGTTTTGTGGTGCCTTTCAGCTGCCTACCGGGGTAGTGTAAAAACTACCAACAGAACTCGTTTCTGGCACCTTTGCCAGTGGAGGTGTGCATGGGGTGTGTTTGGAACATTTTGTCACCAGCCGAGTCCAAAATTCAGCGATTCCCCATCTCAGCCCAGAAAGCAGGTAGAACAAGTTTTGTGGTGCCTTTCTCTTGCCTACCGGGGTAGTGTAAAAACTACCAACTGAACTCGTTTCTGGCACCTTCCCCGGTGGAGTTGTGCACGGGGTGTGTTTGGAACATTTTGTCACCAGCCGAGTCCAAAATTCAGCGATTCCCCATCTCAGCCCAGAAAGCAGGTAGAACAAGTTTTGTGGTGCCTTTCAGCTGCCTACCGGGGTAGTGTAAAAACTACCAACAGAACTCGTTTCTGGCACCTTCCCCGGTGGAGTTGTGCATGGGGTGTGTTTGGAACATTTTGTCACCAGCCGAGTCCAAAATTCAGCGATTCCCCATCTCAGCCCAGAAAGCAGGTAGAACAAGTTTTGTGGTGCCTTTCTCTTGCCTACCGGGGTAGTGTAAAAACTACCAACAGAACTCGTTTCTGGCACCTTCCCCCGGTGGAGTTGTGCATGGGGTGTGTTTGGAACATTTTGTCACCAGCCGAGTCCAAAAATTCAGCCCGTTCCCCATCTCAGCCCAGAAAGCAGGTAGAACAAGTTTTGTGGTGCCTTTCAGCTGCCTACCGGGGTAGTGTAAAAACTACCAACAGAACTCGTTTCTGGCACCTTCCCCGGTGGAGTTGTGCATGGGGTGTGTTTGGAACATTTTGTCACCAGCCGAGTCCAAAATTCAGCCGTTCCCCATCTCAGCCCAGAAAGCAGGTACAACAAGTTTTGTGGTGCCTTTCAGCTGCCTACCGGGGTAGTGTAAAAACTACCAACAGAACTCGTTTCTGGCACCTTCCCCGGTGGAGTTGTGCATGGGGTGTGTTTGGAACATTTTGTCACCAGCCGAGTCCAAAATTCAGCGATTCCCCATCTCAGCCCAGAAAGCAGGTAGAACAAGTTTTGTGGTGCCTTTCTCTTGCCTACCGGGGTAGTGTAATACCAACAGAACTCGTTTCTGGCACCTTCCCCGGTGGAGGTGTGCATGGGGTGTGTTTGGAACATTTTGTCACCAGCCGAGTCCAAAATTCAGCGATTCCCCATCTCAGCCCAGAAAGCAGGTAGAAAAACTTTTGTGGTGCCTTTCAGCTGCCTACCGGGGTAGTGTAAAAACTACCAACAGAACTCGTTTCTGGCACCTTCCCCGGTGGAGTTGTGCATGGGGTGTGTTTGGAACATTTTGTCACCAGCCGAGTCCAAAATTCAGCGATTCCCCATCTCAGCCCAGAAAGCAGGTAGAACAAGTTTTGTGGTGCCTTTCAGCTGCCTACCGGGGTAGTGTAAAAACTACCAACAGAACTCGTTTCTGGCACCTTCCCCGGTGGAGTTGTGCATGGGGTGTGTTTGGAACATTTTGTCACCAGCCGAGTCCAAAATTCAGCGATTCCCCATCTCAGCCCAGAAAGCAGGTAGAACAAGTTTTGTGGTGCCTTTCAGCTGCCTACCGGGGTAGTGTAAAAACTACCAACAGAACTCGTTTCTGGCACCTTCCCCGGTGGAGTTGTGCATGGGGTGTGTTTGGAACATTTGTCACCAGCCGAGTCCAAAATTCAGCGATTCCCCATCTCAGCCCAGAAAGCAGGTAGAACAAGTTTTGTGGTGCCTTTCTCTTGCCTACCGGGGTAGTGTAAAAACTACCAACAGAACTCCTTTCTGGCACCTTCCCCGGTGGAGTTGTGCATGGGGTGTGTTTGGAACATTTTGTCAGCTGCCGAGTCCAAAATTCAGCTGTTCCCCATCTCAGCCCAGAAAGCAGGTAGAACAAGTTTTGTGGTGCCTTTCTCTTGCCTACCGGGGTAGTGTAAAAACTACCAACAGAACTCGTTTCTGGCACCTTTGCCAGTGGAGGTGTGCATGGGGTGTGTTTGGAACATTTTGTCACCAGCCGAGTCCAAAATTCAGCCGTTCCCCATCTCAGCCCAGAAAGCAGGTAGAACAAGTTTTGTGGTGCCTTTCCTCTTGCCTACCGGGGTAGTGTAAAAACTACCAACGGAACTCGTTTTCTGGCACCTTCCCCGGTGGAGTTGTGCATGGGGTGTATTTGGAACATTTTGTCACCAGCCGAGTCCAAAATTCAGCGATTCCCCATCTCAGCCCAGAAAGCAGGTACAACAAGTTTTGTGGTGCCTTTCAGCTGCCTACCGGGGTAGTGTAAAAACTACCAACAGAACTCGTTTCTGGCACCTTCCCCGGTGGAGTTGTGCATGGGGTGTGTTTGGAACATTTTGTCACCAGCCGAGTCCAAAATTCAGCTGTTCCCCATCTCAGCCCAGAAAGCAGGTAGAACAAGTTTTGTGGTGCCTTTCAGCTGCCTACCGGGGTAGTGTAAAAACTACCAACAGAACTCGTTTCTGGCACCTTTGCCAGTGGAGGTGTGCATGGGGTGTGTTTGGAACATTTTGTCACCAGCCGAGTCCAAAATTCAGCCGTTCCCCCATCTCAGCCCAGAAAGCAGGTAGAACAAGTTTTGTGGTGCCTTTCTCTTGCCTACCGGGGTAGTGTAAAAACTACCAACAGAACTCGTTTCTGGCACCTTCCCCGGTGGAGTTGTGCATGGGGTGTATTTGGAACATTTTGTCACCAGCCGAGTCCAAAATTCAGCGATTCCCCATCTCAGCCCAGAAAGCAGGTAGAACAAGTTTTGTGGTGCCTTTCAGCTGCCTACCGGGGGTAGTGTAAAAACTACCAACAGAACTCGTTTCTGGCACCTTCCCCGGTGGAGTTGTGCATGGGGTGTGTTTGGAACATTTTGTCACCAGCCGAGTCCAAAATTCAGCGATTCCCCATCTCAGCCCAGAAAGCAGGTACAACAAGTTTTGTGGTGCCTTTCAGCTGCCTACCGGGGTAGTGTAAAAAACTACCAACAGAACTCGTTTCTGGCACCCTTCCCCGGTGGAGTTGTGCATGGGGTGTGTTTGGAACATTTTGTCACCAGCCGAGTCCAAAATTCAGCGATTCCCCATCTCAGCCCAGAAAGCAGGTAGAACAAGTTTTGTGGTGCCTTTCAGCTGCCTACCGGGGTAGTGTAAAAACTACCAACAGAACTCGTTTCTGGCACCTTTGCCAGTGGAGGTGTGCATGGGGTGTGTTTGGAACATTTTGTCACCAGCCGAGTCCAAAATTCAGCCGTTCCCCATCTCAGCCCAGAAAGCAGGTAGAACAAGTTTTGTGGTGCCTTTCTCTTGCCTACCGGGTAGTGTAAAAACTACCAACAGAACTCGTTTCTGGCACCTTCCCCCGGTGGAGTTGTGCATGGGGTGTGTTTGGAACATTTTGGTCACCAGCCGAGTCCAAAATTCAGCGATTCCCCATCTCAGCCCAGAAAGCAGGTAGAACAAGTTTTGTGGTGCCTTTCAGCTGCCTACCAGGGTAGTGTAAAAACTACCAACAGAACTCGTTTCTGGCACCTTCCCCGGTGGAGTTGTGCATGGGGTGTGTTTGGAACATTTTGTCACCAGCCGAGTCCAAAATTCAGCGATTCCCCATCTCAGCCCCAGAAAGCAGGTAGAACAAGTTTTGTGGTGCCTTTCAGCTGCCTACCGGGGTAGTGTAAAAACTACCAACAGAACTCGTTTCTGGCACCTTCCCCGGTGGAGTTGTGCATGGGGTGTGTTTTGGAACATTTTGTCACCAGCCGAGTCCAAAATTCAGCGATTCCCCATCTCAGCCCAGAAAGCAGGTAGAACAAGTTTTGTGGTGGCCTTTCAGCTGCCTACCGGGGTAGTGTAAAAACTACCAACAGAACTCCTTTCTGGCACCTTCCCCGGTGGAGTTGTGCATGGGGGTGTGTTTGGAACATTTTGTCACCAGCCGAGTCCAAAATTCAGCGATTCCCCATCTCAGCCCAGAAAGCAGGTAGAACAAGTTTTGTGGTGCCCTTTCAGCTGCCTACCGGCGTAGTGTAAAAACTACCAACAGAACTCGTTTCTGGCACCTTCCCCGGTGGAGTTGTGCATGGGGTGTGTTTGGAACATTTTGTCACCAGCCGAGTCCAAAATTCAGCGATTCCCCATCTCAGCCCAGAAAGCAGGTAGAACAAGTTTTGTGGTGCATTTCTCTTGCCTACCAGGGTAGTGTAAAAACTACCAACAGAACTCGTTTCTGGCACCTTCCCCGGTGGAGTTGTGCATGGGGTGTGTTTGGAACATTTTGTCACCAGCCGAGTCCAAAATTCAGCGATTCCCCATCTCAGCCCAGAAAGCAGGTAGAAAAACTTTTGTGGTGCCTTTCAGCTGCCTACCGGGGTAGTGTAAAAACTACCAACAGAACTCGTTTCTGGCACCTTCCCCGGTGGAGTTGTGCATGGCGTGTGTTTGGAACATTTTGTCACCAGCCGAGTCCAAAATTCAGCGATTCCCCATCTCAGCCCAGAAAGCAGGTAGAACAAGTTTTGTGGTGCCTTTCAGCTGCCTACCGGGGTAGTGTAAAAACTACCAACAGAACTCGTTTCTGGCACCTTCCCCGGTGGAGTTGTGCATGGGGTGTGTTTGGAACATTTTGTCACCAGCCGAGTCCAAAATTCAGCGATTCCCCATCTCAGCCCAGAAAGCAGGTAGAACAAGTTTTGTGGTGCCTTTCAGCTGCCTACCGGGGTAGTGTAAAAACTACCAACAGAACTCGTTTCTGGCACCTTCCCCGGTGGAGTTTGTGCATGGGGTGTGTTTGGAACATTTTGTCACCAGCCGAGTCCAAAATTCAGCGATTCCCCATCTCAGCCCAGAAAGCAGGTAGAACAAGTTTTGTGGTGCCTTTCAGCTGCCTACCGGGGTAGTGTAAAAACTACCAACAGAACTCGTTTCTGGCACCTTCCCCGGTGGAGTTGTGCATGGGGTGTGTTTGGAACATTTTGTCACCAGCCGAGTCCAAAATTCAGCTATTCCCCATCTCAGCCCAGAAAGCAGGTAGAACAGGTGCCTTTCAGCTGCCTACCGGGGGTAGTGTAAAAACTACCAACAGAACTCGTTTCTGGCACCCTTCCCCGGTGGAGTTGTGCATGGGGTGTGTTTGGAACATTTTGTCACCAGCCGAGTCCAAAATTCAGCTGTTCCCCATCTCAGCCCAGAAAGCAGGTAGAACAAGTTTTGTGGTGCCTTTCAGCTGCCTACCGGGGTAGTGTAAAAACTACCAACAGAACTCGTTTCTGGCACCTTCCCCGGTGGAGTTGTGCATGGGGTGTGTTGGAACATTTTGTCAGCAGCCGAGTCCAAAATTCAGCGATTCCCCATCTCAGCCCAGAAAGCAGGTAGAACAAGTTTTGTGGTGCCTTTCTCTTGCCTACCGGGGTAGTGTAAAAACTACCAACAGAACTCGTTTCTGGCACCTTCCCCGGTGGAGTTGTGCATGGGGTGTGTTTGGAACATTTTGTCACCAGCCGAGTCCAAAATTCAGCGATTCCCCATCTCAGCCCAGAAAGCAGGTAGAACAAGTTTTGTGGTGCCTTTCAGCTGCCTACCGGGGTAGTGTAAAAACTACCAACAGAACTCGTTTCTGGCACCTTCCCCGGTGGAGTTGTGCATGGGGTGTGTTTGGAACATTTTGTCACCAGCCGAGTCCAAAATTCAGCGATTCCCCATCTCAGCCCAGAAAGCAGGTTAGAACAAGTTTTGTGGGTGCCTTTCAGCTGCCTACCGGGGTAGTGTAAAAACTACCAACAGAACTCGTTTCTGGCACCTTCCCCGGTGGAGTTGTGCATGGGGTGTGGTTTGGAACATTTTGTCACCAGCCGAGTCCAAAATTCAGCGATTCCCCATCTCAGCCCAGAAAGCAGGGTAGAACAAGTTTTGTGGTGCCTTTCAGCTTCCTACGCGGGTAGTGTAAAAACTACCAACAGAACTCGTTTCTGGCACCTTCCCCGGTGGAGTTGTGCATGGGGTGTGTTTGGAACATTTTGTCACCAGCCGAGTCCAAAATTTAACGATTTCCCCATCTCAGCCCAGAAAGCAGGTAGAACAAGTTTTGTGGTGCCTTTCAGCTGCCTACCGGGGTAGTGTAAAAACTACCAACGGAACTCGTTTCTGGCACCTTCCCCGGTGGAGTTGTGCATGGGGTGTGTTTGGAACATTTTGTCACCAGCCGAGTCCAAAATTCAGCTGTTCCCCATCTCAGCCCAGAAAGCAGGTAGAACAAGTTTTGTGGTGCCTTTCAGCTGCCTACCGGGGGTAGTGTAAAAACTACCAACAGAACTCGTTTCTGGCACCTTCCCCGGTGGAGTTGTGCATGGGGTGTGTTTGGAACATTTTGTCAGCAGCCGAGTCCAAAATTCAGCGATTCCCCATCTCAGCCCAGAAAGCAGGTAGAACAAGTTTTGTGGTGCCTTTCAGCTGCCTACCGGGGTAGTGTAATAACTACCAACAGAACTCGTTTCTGGCACCTTCCCCGGTGGAGTTGTGCATGGGGTGTGTTTGGAACATTTTGTCACCAGCCGAGTCCAAAATTCAGCGATTCCCCATCTCAGCCCAGAAAGCAGGGTAGAACAAGTTTTGTGGTGCCTTTCAGCTGCCTACCGGGGTAGTGTAAAAACTACCAACAGAACTCGTTTCTGGCACCTTCCCCGGTGGAGTTGTGCATGGGGTGTGTTTGGAACATTTTGTCACCAGCCGAGTCCAAAATTCAGCGATTCTCCATCTCAGCCCAGAAAGCAGGTAGAACAAGTTTTGTGGTGCCTTTCAGCTGCCTACCGGGGTAGTGTAAAAACTACCAACAGAACTCGTTTCTGGCACCTTCCCCGGTGGAGTTGTGCATGGGGTTGTGTTTGGAACATTTTGTCACCAGCCGAGTCCAAAATTCAGCGATTCCCCCATCTCAGCCCAGAAAGCAGGTAGAACAAGTTTTGTGGTGCCTTTCTCTTGCCTACCGGGGGTAGTGTAAAAACTACCAACAGAACTCGTTTCTGGCACCTTCCCCGGTGGAGTTGTGCATGGGGTGTGTTTGGAACATTTTGTCACCAGCCGAGTCCAAAATTCAGCGATTCCCCATCTCAGCCCAGAAAGCAGGTAGAACAAGTTTTGTGGTGCCTTTCAGCTGCCTACCGGGGTAGTGTAAAAACTACCAACAGAACTCGTTTCTGGCACCTTCCCCGGTGGAGTTGTGCATGGGGTGTGTTTGGAACATTTTGTCACCAGCCGAGTCCAAAATTCAGCGATTCCCCATCTCAGCCCAGAAAGCAGGTAGAACAAGTTTTGTGGTGCCTTTCAGCTGCCTACCGGGGTAGTGTAAAAACTACCAACAGAACTCGTTTCTGGCACCTTCCCGGTGGAGTTGTGCATGGGGTGTGTTTGGAACATTTTGTCACCAGCCGAGTCCAAAATTCAGCGATTCCCCATCTCAGCCCAGAAAGCAGGTAGAACAAGTTTTGTGGTGCCTTTCAGCTTCCTACCGGGGTAGTGTAAAAACTACCAACAGAACTCGTTTCTGGCACCTTCCCGGTGGGAGTTGTGCATGGGGTGTGTTTGGAACATTTTGTCACCAGCCGAGTCCAAAATTCAGCTGTTCCCCATCTCAGCCCAGAAAGCAGGTAGAACAAGTTTTGTGGTGCCTTTCAGCTGCCTACCGGGGTAGTGTAAAAACTACCAACGGAACTCGTTTCTGGCACCTTCCCCGGTGGAGTTGTGCATGGGGTGTGTTTGGAACATTTTGTCACCAGCCGAGTCCAAAATTCAGCCGTTCCCCATCTCAGCCCAGAAAGCAGGTAGAACAAGTTTTGTGGTGCCTTTCAGCTGCCTACCGGGGTAGTGTAAAAACTACCAACAGAACTCGTTTCTGGCACCTTCCCCGGTGGAGTTGTGCATGGGGTGTGTTTGGAACATTTTGTCACCAGCCGAGTCCAAAATTCAGCGATTCCCCATCTCAGCCCAGAAAGCAGGTAGAACAAGTTTTGTGGTGCCTTTCAGCTGCCTACCGGGGTAGTGTAAAAACTACCAAGAGAACTCCTTTCTGGCACCTTCCCCGGTGGGAGTTGTGCATGGGGTGTGTTTGGAACATTTTGTCACCAGCCGAGTCCAAAATTCAGCGATTCCCCATCTGAGCCCAGAAAGCAGGTAGAACAAGTTTTGTGGTGCCTTTCTCTTGCCTACCGGGGGTAGTGTAAAAACTACCAACAGAACTCGTTTCTGGCACCTTCCCCGGTGGAGTTGTGCATGGGGTGTGTTTGGAACATTTTGTCACCAGCCGAGTCCAAAATTCAGCGATTCCCCATCTCAGCCCAGAAAGCAGGTAGAACAAGTTTTGTGGTGCCTTTCAGCTGCCTACCGGGGTAGTGTAAAAACTACCAACAGAACTCGTTTCTGGCACCTTCCCCGGTGGAGTTGTGCATGGGGTGTGTTTGGAACATTTTGTCACCAGCCGAGTCCAAAATTCAGCGATTCCCCATCTCAGCCCAGAAAGCAGGTAGAACAAGTTTTGTGGTGCCTTTCAGCTGCCTACCGGGGTAGTGTAAAAACTACCAACAGAACTCGTTTCTGGCAACCTTCCCCGGTGGAGTTGTGCATGGGGTGTGTTTGGAACATTTTGTTACCAGCCGAGTCCAAAATTCAGCCGTTCCCCATCTCAGCCCAGAAAGCAGGTAGAACAAGTTTTGTGGTGCCTTTCAGCTGCCTACCGGGGTAGTGTAAAAACTACCAACAGAACTCGTTTCTGGCACCTTCCCCGGTGGAGCTGTGCATGGGGTGTGTTTGGAACATTTTGTCAGCAGCCGAGTCCAAAATTCAGCGATTCTCCATCTCAGCCCAGAAAGCAGGTAGAACAAGTTTTGTGGTGCCTTTCAGCTGCCTACCGGGGTAGTGTAAAAACTACCAACAGAACTCGTTTCTGGCACCTTCCCCGGTGGAGTTGTGCATGGGGTGTGTTTGGAACATTTTGTCACCAGCCGAGTCCAAAATTCAGCGATTCCCCATCTCAGCCCAGAAAGCAGGTAGAACAAGTTTTGTGGTGCCTTTCAGCTGCCTACCGGGGTAGTGTAAAAACTACCAACAGAACTCCTTTCTGGCACCTTCCCCGGTGGAGTTGTGCATGGGGTGTGTTTGGAACATTTTGTTACCAGCCGAGTCCAAAATTCAGCCGTTCCCCATCTCAGCCCAGAAAGCAGGTAGAACAAGTTTTGTGGTGCCTTTCAGCTGCCTACCGGGGTAGTGTAAAAACTACCAACAGAACTCGTTTCTGGCACCTCCCCGGTGGAGCTGTGCATGGGGTGTGTTTGGAACATTTTGTCAGCAGCTGAGTCCAAAATTCAGCGATTCTCCATCTCAGCCCAGAAAGCAGGTAGAACAAGTTTTGTGGTGCCTTTCAGGTGCCTACCGGGGGTAGTGTAAAAACTACCAACAGAACTCGTTTCTGGCACCTTCCCCGGTGGAGTTGTGCATGGGGTGTGTTTGGAACATTTTGTCACCAGCCGAGTCCAAAATTCAGCGATTCCCCATCTCAGCCCAGAAAGCAGGTAGAACAAGTTTTGTGGTGCCTTTCAGCTGCCCTACCGGGGTAGTGTAAAAACTACCAACAGAACTCGTTTCTGGCACCTTCCCCGGTGGAGTTGTGCATGGGGGTGTGTTTGGAACATTTTGTCACCAGCCGAGTCCAAAATTCAGCGATTCCCCATCTCACGCCAGAAAGCAGGTAGAACAAGTTTTGTGGTGCCTTTCTCTTGCCTACCGGGGTAGTGTAAAAACTACCAACAGAACTCGTTTCTGGCACCTTCCCCGGTGGAGTTGTGCATGGGGTGTGTTTGGAACATTTTGTCACCAGCCGAGTCCAAAATTCAGCGATTCCCCATCTCAGCCCAGAAAGCAGGTAGAACAAGTTTTGTGGTGCCTTTCTCTTGCCTACCGGGGGTAGTGTAAAAACTACCAACAGAACTCGTTTCTGGCACCTTCCCCGGTGGAGTTGTGCATGGGGTGTGTTTGGAACATTTTGTCACCAGCCGAGTCCAAAATTCAGCCGTTCCCCATCTCAGCCCAGAAAGCAGGTAGAACAAGTTTTGTGGTGCCTTTCAGCTGCCTACCGGGGGTAGTGTAAAAACTACCAACAGAACTCGTTTCTGGCACCTTCCCCGGTGGAGTTGTGCATGGGGTGTGTTTGGAACATTTTGTCACCAGCCGAGTCCAAAATTCAGCGATTCCCCATCTCAGCCCAGAAAGCAGGTAGAACAAGTTTTGTGGTGCCTTTCTCTTGCCTACCGGGGTAGTGTAAAAACTACCAACAGAACTCGTTTCTGGCACCTTCCCCGGTGGAGTTGTGCATGGGGTGTGTTTGGAACATTTTGTCACCAGCCGAGTCCAAAATTCAGCGATTCCCCATCTCAGCCCAGAAAGCAGGTAGAACAAGTTTTGTGGTGCCTTTCAGCTTCCTACCGGGGTAGTGTAAAAAACTACCAACAGAACTCGTTTCTGGCACCTTCCCCGGTGGAGTTGTGCATGGGGTGTGTTTGGAACATTTTGTCACCAGCCGAGTCCAAAATTTAACGATTCCCCATCTCAGCCCAGAAAGCAGGTAGAACAAGTTTTGTGGTGCCTTTCTCTTGCCTACCGGGGTACTGTAAAAACTACCAACGGAACTCGTTTCTGGCACCTTCCCGGTGGAGTTGTGCATGGGGTGTGTTTGGAACATTTGTCACCAGCCGAGTCCAAAATTCAGCCGTTCCCCATCTCAGCCCAGAAAGCAGGTAGAACAAGTTTTGTGGTGCCTTTCAGCTGCCTACCGGGGTAGTGTAAAAACTACCAACAGAACTCGTTTCTGGCACCTTCCCCGGTGGAGTTGTGCATGGGGGTGTGTTTGGAACATTTTGTCACCAGCCGAGTCCAAAATTCAGCGATTCCCCATCTCAGCCCAGAAAGCAGGTAGAACAAGTTTTGTGGTGCCTTTCAGCTGCCTACCGGGGTAGTGTAAAAACTACCAAGAGAACTCCTTTCTGGCACCTTCCCCGGTGGAGTTGTGCATGGGGTGTGTTTGGAACATTTTGTCACCAGCCGAGTCCAAAATTCAGCGATTCCCCATCTCAGCCCAGAAAGCAGGTAGAACAAGTTTTGTGGTGCCTTTCTCTTGCCTACCGGGGGTAGTGTAAAAACTACCAACAGAACTCGTTTCTGGCACCTTCCCCGGTGGAGTTGTGCATGGGGTGTGTTTGGAACATTTTGTCACCAGCCGAGTCCAAAATTCAGCGATTCCCCATCTCAGCCCAGAAAGCAGGTAGAACAAGTTTTGTGGTGCCTTTCTCTTGCCTACCGGGGGTACTGTAAAAACTACCAACAGAACTCGTTTCTGGCACCTTCCCCGGTGGAGTTGTGCATGGGGTGTGTTTGGAACATTTTGTTACCAGCCGAGTCCAAAATTCAGCCGTTCCCCATCTCAGCCCAGAAAGCAGGTAGAACAAGTTTTGTGGTGCCTTTCAGCTGCCTACCGGGGTAGTGTAAAAACTACCAACAGAACTCGTTTCTGGCACCTTCCCCGGTGGAGTTGTGCATGGGGTGTGTTTGGAACATTTTGTCACCAGCCGAGTCCAAAATTCAGCGATTCCCCATCTCAGCCCAGAAAGCAGGTAGAACAAGTTTTGTGGTGCCTTTCAGCTGCCTACCGGGGTAGTGTAAAAACTACCAACAGAACTCGTTTCTGGCACCTTCCCCGGTGGAGTTGTGCATGGGGTGTGTTTGGAACATTTTGTCACCAGCCGAGTCCAAAATTCAGCGATTCCCCATCTCAGCCCAGAAAGCAGGTAGAACAAGTTTTGTGGTGCCTTTCAGCTGCCTACCGGGGTAGTGTAAAAACTACCAACAGAACTCGTTTCTGGCACCTTCCCCGGTGGAGTTGTGCATGGGGTGTGTTTGGAACATTTTGTTACCAGCCGAGTCCAAAATTCAGCCGTTCCCCATCTCAGCCCAGAAAGCAGGTAGAACAAGTTTTGTGGTGCCTTTCAGCTGCCTACCGGGGTAGTGTAAAAACTACCAACAGAACTCGTTTCTGGCACCTCCCCGGTGGAGCTGTGCATGGGGTGTGTTTGGAACATTTTGTCAGCAGCTGAGTCCAAAATTCAGCGATTCTCCATCTCAGCCCAGAAAGCAGGTAGAACAAGTTTTGTGGTGCCTTTCAGCTGCCTACTGGGGTAGTGTAAAAACTACCAACAGAACTCGTTTCTGGCACCTTCCCCGGTGGAGTTGTGCATGGGGTGTGTTTGGAACATTTTGTCACCAGCCGAGTCCAAAATTCAGCGATTCCCCATCTCAGCCCAGAAAGCAGGTAGAACAAGTTTTGTGGTGCCTTTCAGCTGCCTACCGGGGTAGTGTAAAAACTACCAACAGAACTCGTTTCTGGCACCTTCCCCGGTGGAGTTGTGCATGGGGTGTGTTTGGAACATTTTGTCACCAGCCGAGTCCAAAATTCAGCGATTCCCCATCTCAGCCCAGAAAGCAGGTAGAACAAGTTTTGTGGTGCCTTTCAGCTGCCTACCGGGGGTAGTGTAAAAACTACCAACAGAACTCGTTTCTGGCACCTTCCCCGGTGGAGCTGTGCATGGGGTGTGTTTGGAACATTTTGTCAGCAGCCGAGTCCAAAATTCAGCGATTCCCCATCTCAGCCCAGAAAGCAGGTAGAACAAGTTTTGTGGTGCCTTTCTCTTGCCTATCGGGGTAGTGTAAAAACTACCAACAGAACTCGTTTCTGGCACCTTCCCCGGTGGAGTTGTGCATGGGGTGTGTTTGGAACATTTTGTCACCAGCCGAGTCCAAAATTCAGCGATTCCCCATCTCAGCCCAGAAAGCAGGTAGAACAAGTTTTGTGGTGCCTTTCAGCTGCCTACCGGGGTAGTGTAAAAACTACCAACAGAACTCGTTTCTGGCACCTTCCCCGGTGGAGTTGTGCATGGGGGTGTGTTTTGGAACATTTTGTCACCAGCCGAGTCCAAAATTCAGCGATTCTCCATCTCAGCCCGGAAAGCAGGTAGAACAAGTTTTGTGGTGCCTTTCAGCTGCCTACCGGGGTAGTGTAAAAACTACCACAGAACTCGTTTCTGGCACCTTCCCCGGTGGAGTTGTGCATGGGGGTGTGTTTGGAACATTTTGTCACCAGCCGAGTCCAAAATTCAGCGATTCCCATCTCAGCCCAGAAAGCAGGTAGAACAAGTTTTGTGGTGCCTTTCAGCTGCCTACCGGGGTAGTGTAAAAACTACCAACAGAACTCGTTTCTGGCACCTTCCCCGGTGGAGTTGTGCATGGGGTGTGTTTGGAACATTTTGTCACCAGCCGAGTCCAAAATTCAGCTGTTCCCCATCTCAGCCCAGAAAGCAGGTAGAACAAGTTTTGTGGTGCCTTTCAGCTGCCTACCGGGGGTAGTGTAAAAACTTACCAACAGAACTCGTTTCTGGCACCTTCCCCGGTGGAGTTGTGCATGGGGTGTGTTTGGGAACATTTTGTCACCAGCCGAGTCCAAAATTCAGCGATTCCCCATCTCAGCCCAGAAAGCAGGTAGAACAAGTTTTGTGGTGCCTTTCAGCTGCCTACCGGGGGTAGTGTAAAAACTACCAACAGAACTCGTTTCTGGCACCTTCCCCGGTGGAGTTGTGCATGGGGTGTGTTTGGAACATTTTGTCACCAGCCGAGTCCAAAATTCAGCGATTCCCCATCTCAGCCCAGAAAGCAGGTAGAACAAGTTTTGTGGTGCCTTTCAGCTGCCTACCGGGGGTAGTGTAAAAACTACCAACAGAACTCGTTTCTGGCACCTTCCCCGGTGGAGTTGTGCATGGGGTGTGTTTGGAACATTTTGTCACCAGCCGAGTCCAAAATTCAGCGATTCCCCATCTCAGCCCAGAAAGCAGGTAGAACAAGTTTTGTGGTGCCTTTCAGCTGCCTACCGGGGTAGTGTAAAAACTACCAACAGAACTCGTTTTCTGGCACCTTCCCCGGTGGAGTTGTGCATGGGGTGTGTTTGGAACATTTTGTCACCAGCCGAGTCCAAAATTCAGCGATTCCCCATCTCAGCCCAGAAAGCAGGTAGAACAAGTTTTGTGGTGCCTTTCTCTTGCCTACCGGGGGTAGTGTAAAAACTACCAACAGAACTCGTTTCTGGCACCTTCCCCGGTGGAGTTGTGCATGGGGTGTGTTTGGAACATTTTGTCACCAGCCGAGTCCAAAATTCAGCGATTCCCCATCTCAGCCCAGAAAGCAGGTAGAACAAGTTTTGTGGTGCCTTTCAGCTGCCTACCGGGGTAGTGTAAAAACTACCAACAGAACTCGTTTCTGGCACCTTCCCCGGTGGAGTTGTGCATGGGGTGTGTTTGGAACATTTTGTCACCAGCCGAGTCCAAAATTCAGCGATTCCCCATCTCAGCCCAGAAAGCAGGTAGAACAAGTTTTGTGGTGCCTTTCTCTTGCCTACCGGGGGTAGTGTAAAAACTACCAACAGAACTCGTTTCTGGCACCTTCCCCGGTGGAGTTGTGCATGGGGGTGTGTTTGGAACATTTTGTCACCAGCTGAGTCCAAAATTCAGCGATTCCCCATCTCAGCCCAGAAAGCAGGTAGAACAAGTTTTGTGGTGCCTTTCAGCTGCCTACCGGGGTACTGTAAAAACTACCAACAGAACTCGTTTCTGGCACCTTCCCCGGTGGAGTTGTGCATGGGGTGTGTTTGGAACATTTTGTCACCAGCCGAGTCCAAAATTTAACGATTCCCCATCTCAGCCCAGAAAGCAGGTAGAACAAGTTTTGTGGTGCCTTTCAGCTGCCTACCGGGGTAGTGTAAAAACTACCAACGGAACTCGTTTCTGGCACCTTCCCCGGTGGAGTTGTGCATGGGGTGTGTTTGGAACATTTTGTCACCAGCCGAGTCCAAAATTCAGCCGTTCCCCATCTCAGCCCAGAAAGCAGGTAGAACAAGTTTTGTGGTGCCTTTCAGCTGCCTACCGGGGTAGTGTAAGAACTACCAACAGAACTCGTTTCTGGCACCTTCCCCGGTGGAGTTGTGCATGGGGTGTGTTTGGAACATTTTGTCACCAGCCGAGTCCAAAATTCAGCGATTCCCCATCTCAGCCCAGAAAGCAGGTAGAACAAGTTTTGTGGTGCCTTTCAGCTGCCTACCGGGGTAGTGTAAAAACTACCAACAGAACTCCTTTCTGGCACCTTCCCCCTTCCCCGGTGGAGTTGTGCATGGGGTGTGTTTGGAACATTTTGTCACCAGCCAAGTCCAAAATTCAGCGATTCCCCATCTCAGCCCAGAAAGCAGGTAGAACAAGTTTTGTGGTGCCTTTCTCTTGCCTACCGGGGTAGTGTAAAAACTACCAACAGAACTCGTTTCTGGCACCTTCCCCGGTGGAGTTGTGCATGGGGTGTGTTTGGAACATTTTGTCACCAGCCGAGTCCAAAATTCAGCGATTCCCCATCTCAGCCCAGAAAGCAGGTAGAACAAGTTTTGTGGTGCCTTTCAGCTGCCTACCGGGGTAGTGTAAAAACTACCAACAGAACTCGTTTCTGGCACCTTCCCCGGTGGAGTTGTGCATGGGGTGTGTTTGGAACATTTTGTCACCAGCCGAGTCCAAAATTCAGCGATTCCCCATCTCAGCCCAGAAAGCAGGTAGAACAAGTTTTGTGGTGCCTTTCAGCTGCCTACCGGGGTAGTGTAAAAACTACCAACAGAACTCGTTTCTGGCACCTTCCCCGGTGGAGTTGTGCATGGGGTGTGTTTGGAACATTTTGTTACCAGCCGAGTCCAAAATTCAGCCGTTCCCCATCTCAGCCCAGAAAGCAGGTAGAACAAGTTTTGTGGTGCCTTTCAGCTGCCTACCGGGGTAGTGTAAAAACTACCAACAGAACTCGTTTCTGGCACCTTCCCCGGTGGAGCTGTGCATGGGGTGTGTTTGGAACATTTTGTCAGCAGCCGAGTCCAAAATTCAGCGATTCTCCATCTCAGCCCAGAAAGCAGGTAGAACAAGTTTTGTGGTGCCTTTCAGCTGCCTACCGGGGTAGTGTAAAAACTACCAACAGAACTCGTTTCTGGCACCTTCCCCGGTGGAGTTGTGCATGGGGTGTGTTTGGAACATTTTGTCACCAGCCGAGTCCAAAATTCAGCGATTCCCCATCTCAGCCCAGAAAGCAGGTAGAACAAGTTTTGTGGTGCCTTTCAGCTGCCTACCGGGGTAGTGTAAAAACTACCAACAGAACTCGTTTCTGGCACCTTCCCCGGTGGAGTTGTGCATGGGGTGTGTTTGGAACATTTTGTCACCAGCCGAGTCCAAAATTCAGCGATTCCCCATCTCAGCCCAGAAAGCAGGTAGAACAAGTTTTGTGGTGCCTTTCAGCTGCCTACCGGGGTAGTGTAAAAACTACCAACAGAACTCGTTTCTGGCACCTTCCCCGGTGGAGTTGTGCATGGGGTGTGTTTGGAACATTTTGTCACCAGCCGAGTCCAAAATTCAGCCGTTCCCCATCTCAGCCCAGAAAGCAGGTAGAACAAGTTTTGTGGTGCCTTTCAGCTGCCTACCGGGGTAGTGTAAAAACTACCAACAGAACTCGTTTCTGGCACCTTCCCCGGTGGAGCTGTGCATGGGGTGTGTTTGGAACATTTTGTCACCAGCCGAGTCCAAAATTCAGCGATTCCCCATCTCAGCCCAGAAAGCAGGTAGAACAAGTTTTGTGGTGCCTTTCAGCTGCCTACCGGGGTAGTGTAAAAACTACCAACAGAACTCGTTTCTGGCACCTTCCCCGGTGGAGTTGTGCATGGGGTGTGTTTGGAACATTTTGTCACCAGCCGAGTCCAAAATTCAGCGATTCCCCATCTCAGCCCAGAAAGCAGGTAGAACAAGTTTTGTGGTGCCTTTCAGCTTCCTACCGGGGTAGTGTAAAAACTACCAACAGAACTCGTTTCTGGCACCTTCCCCGGTGGAGTTGTGCATGGGGTGTGTTTGGAACATTTTGTCACCAGCCGAGTCCAAAATTCAGCGATTCCCCATCTCAGCCCAGAAAGCAGGTAGAACAAGTTTTGTGGTGCCTTTCAGCTTCCTACCGGGGTAGTGTAAAAACTACCAACAGAACTCGTTTCTGGCACCTTCCCCGGTGGAGTTGTGCATGGGGTGTGTTTGGAACATTTTGTCACCAGCCGAGTCCAAAATTCAGCGATTCCCCATCTCAGCCCAGAAAGCAGGTAGAACAAGTTTTGTGGTGCCTTTCAGCTGCCTACCGGGGTAGTGTAAAAACTACCAACAGAACTCGTTTCTGGCACCTTCCCCGGTGGAGTTGTGCATGGGGTGTGTTTGGAACATTTTGTTACCAGCCGAGTCCAAAATTCAGCCGTTCCCCATCTCAGCCCAGAAAGCAGGTAGAACAAGTTTTGTGGTGCCTTTCAGCTGCCTACCGGGGTAGTGTAAAAACTACCAACAGAACTCGTTTCTGGCACCTCCCCGGTGGAGCTGTGCATGGGGTGTGTTTGGAACATTTTGTCAGCAGCTGAGTCCAAAATTCAGCGATTCTCCATCTCAGCCCAGAAAGCAGGTAGAACAAGTTTTGTGGTGCCTTTCAGGTGCCTACCGGGGTAGTGTAAAAACTACCAACAGAACTCGTTTCTGGCACCTTCCCCGGTGGAGTTGTGCATGGGGTGTGTTTGGAACATTTTGTCACCAGCCGAGTCCAAAATTCAGCGATTCCCCATCTCAGCCCAGAAAGCAGGTAGAACAAGTTTTGTGGTGCCTTTCAGCTGCCTACCGGGGTAGTGTAAAAACTACCAACAGAACTCGTTTCTGGCACCTTCCCCGGTGGAGTTGTGCATGGGGTGTGTTTGGAACATTTTGTCACCAGCCGAGTCCAAAATTCAGCGATTCCCCATCTCAGCCCAGAAAGCAGGTAGAACAAGTTTTGTGGTGCCTTTCAGCTGCCTACCGGGGTAGTGTAAAAACTACCAACAGAACTCGTTTCTGGCACCTTCCCCGGTGGAGCTGTGCATGGGGTGTATTTGGAACATTTTGTCACCAGCCGAGTCCAAAATTCAGCGATTCTCCATCTCAGCCCAGAAAGCAGGTAGAACAAGTTTTGTGGTGCCTTTCAGGTGCCTACCGGGGTAGTGTAAAAACTACCAACAGAACTCGTTTCTGGCACCTTCCCCGGTGGAGTTGTGCATGGGGTGTGTTTGGAACATTTTGTCACCAGCCGAGTCCAAAATTCAGCGATTCCCCATCTCAGCCCAGAAAGCAGGTAGAACAAGTTTTGTGGTGCCTTTCAGCTGCCTACCGGGGTAGTGTAAAAACTACCAACAGAACTCGTTTCTGGCACCTTCCCCGGTGGAGTTGTGCATGGGGTGTGTTTGGAACATTTTGTCACCAGCCGAGTCCAAAATTCAGCGATTCCCCATCTCAGCCCAGAAAGCAGGTAGAACAAGTTTTGTGGTGCCTTTCAGCTGCCTACCGGGGTAGTGTAAAAACTACCAACAGAACTCGTTTCTGGCACCTTCCCCGGTGGAGGTGTGCATGGGGTGTGTTTGGAACATTTTGTCACCAGCCGAGTCCAAAATTCAGCGATTCTCCATCTCAGCCCAGAAAGCAGGTAGAACAAGTTTTGTGGTGCCTTTCAGCTGCCTACCGGGGTAGTGTAAAAACTACCAACAGAACTCGTTTCTGGCACCTTCCCCGGTGGAGTTGTGCATGGGGTGTGTTTGGAACATTTTGTCACCAGCCGAGTCCAAAATTCAGCGATTCCCCATCTCAGCCCAGAAAGCAGGTAGAACAAGTTTTGTGGTGCCTTTCAGCTGCCTACCGGGGTAGTGTAAAAACTACCAACAGAACTCGTTTCTGGCACCTTCCCCGGTGGAGTTGTGCATGGGGTGTGTTTGGAACATTTTGTCACCAGCCGAGTCCAAAATTCAGCCGTTCCCCATCTCAGCCCAGAAAGCAGGTAGAACAAGTTTTGTGGTGCCTTTCAGCTGCCTACCGGGGTAGTGTAAAAACTACCAACAGAACTCGTTTCTGGCACCTTCCCCGGTGGAGCTGTGCATGGGGTGTGTTTGGAACATTTTGTCACCAGCCGAGTCCAAAATTCAGCGATTCCCCATCTCAGCCCAGAAAGCAGGTAGTGGTAGAACAAGTTTTGTGGTGCCTTTCAGCTGCCTACCGGGGTAGTGTAAAAACTACCAACAGAACTCGTTTCTGGCACCTTCCCCGGTGGAGTTGTGCATGGGGTGTGTTTGGAACATTTTGTCACCAGCCGAGTCCAAAATTCAGCGATTCCCCATCTCAGCCCAGAAAGCAGGTAGAACAAGTTTTGTGGTGCCTTTCAGCTTCCTACCGGGGTAGTGTAAAAACTACCAACAGAACTCGTTTCTGGCACCTTCCCCGGTGGAGTTGTGCATGGGGTGTGTTTGGAACATTTTGTCACCAGCCGAGTCCAAAATTCAGCGATTCCCCATCTCAGCCCAGAAAGCAGGTAGAACAAGTTTTGTGGTGCCTTTCTCTTGCCTACCGGGGTAGTGTAAATCTACCAACAGAACTCCTTTCTGGCACCTTCCCCGGTGGAGTTGTGCATGGGGTGTGTTTGGAACATTTTGTCACCAGCCGAGTCCAAAATTCAGCGATTCCCCATCTCAGCCCAGAAAGCAGGTAGAACAAGTTTTGTGGTGCCTTTCAGCTGCCTACCGGGGTAGTGTAAAAACTACCAACAGAACTCGTTTCTGGCACCTTCCCCGGTGGAGTTGTGCATGGGGGGGGTGTGTTTGGAACATTTTGTCACCAGCCGAGTCCAAAATTCAGCGATTCTCCATCTCAGCCCAGAAAGCAGGTAGAACAAGTTTTGTGGTGCCTTTCAGGTGCCTACCGGGGTAGTGTAAAAACTACCAACAGAACTCGTTTCTGGCACCTTCCCCGGTGGAGTTGTGCATGGGGTGTGTTTGGAACATTTTGTCACCAGCCGAGTCCAAAATTCAGCGATTCCCCATCTCAGCCCAGAAAGCAGGTAGAACAAGTTTTGTGGTGCCTTTCAGCTGCCTACCGGGGTAGTGTAAAAACTACCAACAGAACTCGTTTCTGGCACCTTCCCCGGTGGAGTTGTGCATGGGGTGTGTTTGGAACATTTTGTCACCAGCCGAGTCCAAAATTCAGCGATTCCCCATCTCAGCCCAGAAAGCAGGTAGAACAAGTTTTGTGGTGCCTTTCAGCTGCCTACCGGGGTAGTGTAAAAACTACCAACAGAACTCGTTTCTGGCACCTTCCCCGGTGGAGGTGTGCATGGGGTGTGTTTGGAACATTTTGTCACCAGCCGAGTCCAAAATTCAGCGATTCTCCATCTCAGCCCAGAAAGCAGGTAGAACAAGTTTTGTGGTGCCTTTCAGCTGCCTACCGGGGTAGTGTAAAAACTACCAACAGAACTCGTTTCTGGCACCTTCCCCGGTGGAGTTGTGCATGGGGTGTGTTTGGAACATTTTGTCACCAGCCGAGTCCAAAATTCAGCGATTCCCCATCTCAGCCCAGAAAGCAGGTAGAACAAGTTTTGTGGTGCCTTTCAGCTGCCTACCGGGGTAGTGTAAAAACTACCAACAGAACTCGTTTCTGGCACCTTCCCCGGTGGAGTTGTGCATGGGGTGTGTTTGGAACATTTTGTCACCAGCCGAGTCCAAAATTCAGCCGTTCCCCATCTCAGCCCAGAAAGCAGGTAGAACAAGTTTTGTGGTGCCTTTCAGCTGCCTACCGGGGTAGTGTAAAAACTACCAACAGAACTCGTTTCTGGCACCTTCCCCGGTGGAGCTGTGCATGGGGTGTGTTTGGAACATTTTGTCACCAGCCGAGTCCAAAATTCAGCGATTCCCCATCTCAGCCCAGAAAGCAGGTAGAACAAGTTTTGTGGTGCCTTTCAGCTGCCTACCGGGGTAGTGTAAAAACTACCAACAGAACTCGTTTCTGGCACCTTCCCCGGTGGAGTTGTGCATGGGGTGTGTTTGGAACATTTTGTCACCAGCCGAGTCCAAAATTCAGCGATTCCCCATCTCAGCCCAGAAAGCAGGTAGAACAAGTTTTGTGGTGCCTTTCAGCTTCCTACCGGGGTAGTGTAAAAACTACCAACAGAACTCGTTTCTGGCACCTTCCCCGGTGGAGTTGTGCATGGGGTGTGTTTGGAACATTTTGTCACCAGCCGAGTCCAAAATTCAGCGATTCCCCATCTCAGCCCAGAAAGCAGGTAGAACAAGTTTTGTGGTGCCTTTCTCTTGCCTACCGGGGTAGTGTAAATCTACCAACAGAACTCCTTTCTGGCACCTTCCCCGGTGGAGTTGTGCATGGGGTGTGTTTGGAACATTTTGTCACCAGCCGAGTCCAAAATTCAGCGATTCCCCATCTCAGCCCAGAAAGCAGGTAGAACAAGTTTTGTGGTGCCTTTCAGCTGCCTACCGGGGTAGTGTAAAAACTACCAACAGAACTCGTTTCTGGCACCTTCCCCGGTGGAGTTGTGCATGGGGGGGGTGTGTTTGGAACATTTTGTCACCAGCCGAGTCCAAAATTCAGCGATTCCCCATCTCAGCCCAGAAAGCAGGTAGAACAAGTTTTGTGGTGCCTTTCAGCTGCCTACCGGGGTAGTGTAAAAACTACCAACAGAACTCGTTTCTGGCACCTTCCCCGGTGGAGTTGTGCATGGGGTGTGTTTGGAACATTTTGTTACCAGCCGAGTCCAAAATTCAGCCGTTCCCCATCTCAGCCCAGAAAGCAGGTAGAACAAGTTTTGTGGTGCCTTTCAGCTGCCTACCGGGGTAGTGTAAAAACTACCAACAGAACTCGTTTCTGGCACCTTCCCCGGTGGAGCTGTGCATGGGGTGTGTTTGGAACATTTTGTCAGCAGCCGAGTCCAAAATTCAGCGATTCTCCATCTCAGCCCAGAAAGCAGGTAGAACAAGTTTTGTGGTGCCTTTCAGCTGCCTACCGGGGTAGTGTAAAAACTACCAACAGAACTCGTTTCTGGCACCTTCCCCGGTGGAGTTGTGCATGGGGTGTGTTTGGAACATTTTGTCACCAGCCGAGTCCAAAATTCAGCGATTCCCCATCTCAGCCCAGAAAGCAGGTAGAACAAGTTTTGTGGTGCCTTTCAGCTGCCTACCGGGGTAGTGTAAAAACTACCAACAGAACTCGTTTCTGGCACCTTCCCCGGTGGAGTTGTGCATGGGGTGTGTTTGGAACATTTTGTTACCAGCCGAGTCCAAAATTCAGCCGTTCCCCATCTCAGCCCAGAAAGCAGGTAGAACAAGTTTTGTGGTGCCTTTCAGCTGCCTACCGGGGTAGTGTAAAAACTACCAACAGAACTCGTTTCTGGCACCTCCCCGGTGGAGCTGTGCATGGGGTGTGTTTGGAACATTTTGTCAGCAGCTGAGTCCAAAATTCAGCGATTCTCCATCTCAGCCCAGAAAGCAGGTAGAACAAGTTTTTGTGGTGCCTTTCAGGTGCCTACCGGGGTAGTGTAAAAACTACCAACAGAACTCGTTTCTGGCACCTTCCCCGGTGGAGTTGTGCATGGGGTGTGTTTGGAACATTTTGTCACCAGCCGAGTCCAAAATTCAGCGATTCCCCATCTCAGCCCAGAAAGCAGGTAGAACAAGTTTTGTGGTGCCTTTCTCTTGCCTACCGGGGTAGTGTAAAAACTACCAACAGAACTCGTTTCTGGCACCTTCCCCGGTGGAGTTGTGCATGGGGTGTGTTTGGAACATTTTGTCACCAGCCGAGTCCAAAATTCAGCGATTCCCCATCTCAGCCCAGAAAGCAGGTAGAACAAGTTTTGTGGTGCCTTTCAGCTTCCTACCGGGGTAGTGTAAAAACTACCAACAGAACTCGTTTCTGGCACCTTCCCCGGTGGAGTTGTGCATGGGGTGTGTTTGGAACATTTTGTCACCAGCCGAGTCCAAAATTCAGCGATTCCCCATCTCAGCCCAGAAAGCAGGTAGAACAAGTTTTGTGGTGCCTTTCAGCTGCCTACCGGGGTAGAGTAAAAACTACCAACAGAACTCGTTTCTGGCACCTTCCCCGGTGGAGTTGTGCATGGGGTGTGTTTGGAACATTTTGTTACCAGCCGAGTCCAAAATTCAGCCGTTCCCCATCTCAGCCCAGAAAGCAGGTAGAACAAGTTTTGTGGTGCCTTTCAGCTGCCTACCGGGGTAGTGTAAAAACTACCAACAGAACTCGTTTCTGGCACCTTCCCCGGTGGAGCTGTGCATGGGGTGTGTTTGGAACATTTTGTCAGCAGCCGAGTCCAAAATTCAGCGATTCTCCATCTCAGCCCAGAAAGCAGGTAGAACAAGTTTTGTGGTGCCTTTCAGCTGCCTACCGGGGTAGTGTAAAAACTACCAACAGAACTCGTTTCTGGCACCTTCCCCGGTGGAGTTGTGCATGGGGTGTGTTTGGAACATTTTGTCACCAGCCGAGTCCAAAATTCAGCGATTCCCCATCTCAGCCCAGAAAGCAGGTAGAACAAGTTTTGTGGTGCCTTTCAGCTGCCTACCGGGGTAGTGTAAAAACTACCAACAGAACTCGTTTCTGGCACCTTCCCCGGTGGAGTTGTGCATGGGGTGTGTTTGGAACATTTTGTTACCAGCCGAGTCCAAAATTCAGCCGTTCCCCATCTCAGCCCAGAAAGCAGGTAGAACAAGTTTTGTGGTGCCTTTCAGCTGCCTACCGGGGTAGTGTAAAAACTACCAACAGAACTCGTTTCTGGCACCTCCCCGGTGGAGCTGTGCATGGGGTGTGTTTGGAACATTTTGTCAGCAGCTGAGTCCAAAATTCAGCGATTCTCCATCTCAGCCCAGAAAGCAGGTAGAACAAGTTTTGTGGTGCCTTTCAGGTGCCTACCGGGGTAGTGTAAAAACTACCAACAGAACTCGTTTCTGGCACCTTCCCCGGTGGAGTTGTGCATGGGGTGTGTTTGGAACATTTTGTCACCAGCCGAGTCCAAAATTCAGCGATTCCCCATCTCAGCCCAGAAAGCAGGTAGAACAAGTTTTGTGGTGCCTTTCTCTTGCCTACCGGGGTAGTGTAAAAACTACCAACAGAACTCGTTTCTGGCACCTTCCCCGGTGGAGTTGTGCATGGGGTGTGTTTGGAACATTTTGTCACCAGCCGAGTCCAAAATTCAGCGATTCCCCATCTCAGCCCAGAAAGCAGGTAGAACAAGTTTTGTGGTGCCTTTCAGCTTCCTACCGGGGTAGTGTAAAAACTACCAACAGAACTCGTTTCTGGCACCTTCCCCGGTGGAGTTGTGCATGGGGTGTGTTTGGAACATTTTGTCACCAGCCGAGTCCAAAATTCAGCGATTCCCCATCTCAGCCCAGAAAGCAGGTAGAACAAGTTTTGTGGTGCCTTTCTCTTGCCTACCGGGGTAGTGTAAAAACTACCAACAGAACTCGTTTCTGGCACCTTCCCCGGTGGAGTTGTGCATGGGGTGTGTTTGGAACATTTTGTTACCAGCCGAGTCCAAAATTCAGCCGTTCCCCATCTCAGCCCAGAAAGCAGGTAGAACAAGTTTTGTGGTGCCTTTCAGCTGCCTACCGGGGTAGTGTAAAAACTACCAACAGAACTCGTTTCTGGCACCTCCCCGGTGGAGCTGTGCATGGGGTGTGTTTGGAACATTTTGTCAGCAGCTGAGTCCAAAATTCAGCGATTCTCCATCTCAGCCCAGAAAGCAGGTAGAACAAGTTTTGTGGTGCCTTTCAGGTGCCTACCGGGGTAGTGTAAAAACTACCAACAGAACTCGTTTCTGGCACCTTCCCCGGTGGAGTTGTGCATGGGGTGTGTTTGGAACATTTTGTCACCAGCCGAGTCCAAAATTCAGCGATTCCCCATCTCAGCCCAGAAAGCAGGTAGAACAAGTTTTGTGGTGCCTTTCAGCTGCCTACCGGGGTAGTGTAAAAACTACCAACAGAACTCGTTTCTGGCACCTTCCCCGGTGGAGTTGTGCATGGGGTGTGTTTGGAACATTTTGTCACCAGCCGAGTCCAAAATTCAGCGATTCCCCATCTCAGCCCAGAAAGCAGGTAGAACAAGTTTTGTGGTGCCTTTCAGCTGCCTACCGGGGTAGTGTAAAAACTACCAACAGAACTCGTTTCTGGCACCTTCCCCGGTGGAGCTGTGCATGGGGTGTGTTTGGAACATTTTGTCACCAGCCGAGTCCAAAATTCAGCGATTCTCCATCTCAGCCCAGAAAGCAGGTAGAACAAGTTTTGTGGTGCCTTTCAGCTGCCTACCGGGGTAGTGTAAAAACTACCAACAGAACTCGTTTCTGGCACCTTCCCCGGTGGAGTTGTGCATGGGGTGTGTTTGGAACATTTTGTCACCAGCCGAGTCCAAAATTCAGCGATTCCCCATCTCAGCCCAGAAAGCAGGTAGAACAAGTTTTGTGGTGCCTTTCAGCTGCCTACCGGGGTAGTGTAAAAACTACCAACAGAACTCGTTTCTGGCACCTTCCCCGGTGGAGTTGTGCATGGGGTGTGTTTGGAACATTTTGTCACCAGCCGAGTCCAAAATTCAGCCGTTCCCCATCTCAGCCCAGAAAGCAGGTAGAACAAGTTTTGTGGTGCCTTTCAGCTGCCTACCGGGGTAGTGTAAAAACTACCAACAGAACTCGTTTCTGGCACCCTTCCCCGGTGGAGCTGTGCATGGGGTGTGTTTGGAACATTTTGTCACCAGCCGAGTCCAAAATTCAGCGATTCCCCATCTCAGCCCAGAAAGCAGGTAGAACAAGTTTTGTGGTGCCTTTCAGCTGCCTACCGGGGTAGTGTAAAAACTACCAACAGAACTCGTTTCTGGCACCTTCCCCGGTGGAGTTGTGCATGGGGTGTGTTTGGAACATTTTGTCACCAGCCGAGTCCAAAATTCAGCGATTCCCCATCTCAGCCCAGAAAGCAGGTAGAACAAGTTTTGTGGTGCCTTTCAGCTGCCTACCGGGGTAGTGTAAAAACTACCAACAGAACTCGTTTCTGGCACCTTCCCCGGTGGAGTTGTGCATGGGGTGTGTTTGGAACATTTTGTCACCAGCCGAGTCCAAAATTCAGCGATTCCCCATCTCAGCCCAGAAAGCAGGTAGAACAAGTTTTGTGGTGCCTTTCTCTTGCCTACCGGGGTAGTGTAAAAACTACCAACAGAACTCGTTTCTGGCACCTTCCCCGGTGGAGTTGTGCATGGGGTGTGTTTGGAACATTTTGTCACCAGCCGAGTCCAAAATTCAGCGATTCCCCATCTCAGCCCAGAAAGCAGGTAGAACAACTTTTGTGGTGCCTTTCTCTTGCCTACCGGGGTAGTGTAAAAACTACCAACAGAACTCGTTTCTGGCACCTTCCCGGTGGAGTTGTGCATGGGGTGTGTTTGGAACATTTTGTCACCAGCCGAGTCCAAAATTCAGCGATTCCCCATCTCAGCCCAGAAAGCAGGTAGAACAAGTTTTGTGGTGCCTTTCAGCTGCCTACCGGGGTACTGTAAAAACTACCAACAGAACTCGTTTCTGGCACCTTCCCCGGTGGAGTTGTGCATGGGGTGTGTTTGGAACATTTTGTCACCAGCCGAGTCCAAAATTCAGCTATTCCCCATCTCAGCCCAGAAAGCAGGTAGAACAAGTTTTGTGGTGCCTTTCTCTTGCCTACCGGGGTAGTGTAAAAACTACCAAGAGAACTCCTTTCTGGCACCTTCCCCGGTGGAGTTGTGCATGGGGTGTGTTTGGAACATTTTGTCACCAGCCGAGTCCAAAATTCAGCGATTCCCCATCTCAGCCCAGAAAGCAGGTAGAACAAGTTTTGTGGTGCCTTTCAGCTGCCTACCGGGGTAGTGTAAAAACTACCAAGAGAACTCGTTTCTGGCACCTTCCCCGGTGGAGTTGTGCATGGGGTGTGTTTGGAACATTTTGTCACCAGCCGAGTCCAAAATTCAGCGATTCCCCATCTCAGCCCAGAAAGCAGGTAGAACAAGTTTTGTGGTGCCTTTCAGCTGCCTACCGGGGTAGTGTAAAAACTACCAAGAGAACTCGTTTCTGGCACCTTCCCCGGTGGAGTTGTGCATGGGGTGTGTTTGGAACATTTTGTCACCAGCCGAGTCCAAAATTCAGCGATTCCCCATCTCAGCCCAGAAAGCAGGTAGAACAAGTTTTGTGGTGCCTTTCAGGTGCCTACCGGGGTAGTGTAAAAACTACCAACAGAACTCGTTTCTGGCACCTTCCCCGGTGGAGTTGTGCATGGGGTGTGTTTGGAACATTTTGTCACCAGCCGAGTCCAAAATTTAACGATTCCCCATCTCAGCCCAGAAAGCAGGTAGAACAAGTTTTGTGGTGCCTTTCAGCTGCCTACCGGGGTAGTGTAAAAACTACCAACAGAACTCGTTTCTGGCACCTTCCCCGGTGGAGTTGTGCATGGGGTGTGTTTGGAACATTTTGTCACCAGCCGAGTCCAAAATTCAGCTATTCCCCATCTCAGCCCAGAAAGCAGGTAGAACAAGTTTTGTGGTGCCTTTCAGGTGCCTACCGGGGTAGTGTAAAAACTACCAACAGAACTCGTTTCTGGCACCTTCCCCGGTGGAGTTGTGCATGGGGTGTGTTTGGAACATTTTGTCACCAGCCGAGTCCAAAATTCAGCGATTCCCCATCTCAGCCCAGAAAGCAGGTAGAACAAGTTTTGTGGTGCCTTTCAGCTGCCTACCGGGGTAGTGTAAAAACTACCAACAGAACTCGTTTCTGGCACCTTCCCCGGTGGAGTTGTGCATGGGGTGTGTTTGGAACATTTTGTCACCAGCCGAGTCCAAAATTCAGCGATTCCCCATCTCAGCCCAGAAAGCAGGTAGAACAAGTTTTGTGGTGCCTTTCAGCTGCCTACCGGGGTAGTGTAAAAACTACCAACAGAACTCGTTTCTGGCACCTTCCCCGGTGGAGTTGTGCATGGGGTGTGTTTGGAACATTTTGTCACCAGCCGAGTCCAAAATTCAGCGATTCCCCATCTCAGCCCAGAAAGCAGGTAGAAAAACTTTTGTGGTGCCTTTCTCTTGCCTACCGGGGTAGTGTAAAAACTACCAACAGAACTCGTTTCTGGCACCTTCCCCGGTGGAGTTGTGCATGGGGTGTGTTTGGAACATTTTGTCACCAGCCGAGTCCAAAATTCAGCCGTTCCCCATCTCAGCCCAGAAAGCAGGTAGAACAAGTTTTGTGGTGCCTTTCAGCTGCCTACCGGGGTAGTGTAAAAACTACCAACAGAACTCGTTTCTGGCACCTTCCCCGGTGGAGTTGTGCATGGGGTGTGTTTGGAACATTTTGTCACCAGCCGAGTCCAAAATTGTTCCCCATCTCAGCCCAGAAAGCAGGTAGAACAAGTTTTGTGGTGCCTTTCAGCTGCCTACCGGGGTAGTGTAAAAACTACCAACAGAACTCGTTTCTGGCACCTTCCCCGGTGGAGGTGTGCATGGGGTGTGTTTGGAACATTTTGTCACCAGCCGAGTCCAAAATTCAGCGATTCCCCATCTCAAGCCCAGAAAGCAGGTAGAACAAGTTTTGTGGTGCCTTTCAGCTGCCTACTGGGGTAGTGTAAAAACTACCAACAGAACTCGTTTCTGGCACCTTCCCCGGTGGAGTTGTGCATGGGGTGTGTTTGGAACATTTTGTCACCAGCCGAGTCCAAAATTCAGCCGTTCCCCATCTCAGCCCAGAAAGCAGGTAGAACAAGTTTTGTGGTGCCTTTCAGCTGCCTACCGGGGTAGTGTAAAAACTACCAACAGAACTCGTTTCTGGCACCTTCCCCGGTGGAGTTGTGCATGGGGTGTGTTTGGAACATTTTGTCACCAGCCGAGTCCAAAATTCAGCGATTCCCCATCTCAGCCCAGAAAGCAGGTAGAACAAGTTTTGTGGTGCCTTTCAGCTGCCTACCGGGGTAGTGTAAAAACTACCAACAGAACTCGTTTCTGGCACCTTCCCCGGTGGAGTTGTGCATGGGGTGTGTTTGGAACATTTTGTCACCAGCCGAGTCCAAAATTCAGCCGTTCCCCATCTCAGCCCAGAAAGCAGGTAGAACAAGTTTTGTGGTGCCTTTCAGCTGCCTACCGGGGTAGTGTAAAAACTACCAACAGAACTCGTTTCTGGCACCTTCCCCGGTGGAGTTGTGCATGGGGTGTGTTTGGAACATTTTGTCACCAGCCGAGTCCAAAATTCAGCGATTCCCCATCTCAAGCCCAGAAAGCAGGTAGAACAAGTTTTGTGGTGCCTTTCAGCTGCCTACCGGGGTAGTGTAAAAACTACCAACAGAACTCGTTTCTGGCACCTTCCCCGGTGGAGTTGTGCATGGGGTGTGTTTGGAACATTTTGTCACCAGCCGAGTCCAAAATTCAGCGATTCCCCATCTCAGCCCAGAAAGCAGGTAGAACAAGTTTTGTGGTGTCTTTCAGCTGCCTACCGGGGTAGTGTAAAAACTACCAACAGAACTCGTTTCTGGCACCTTCCCCGGTGGAGTTGTGCATGGGGTGTGTTTGGAACATTTTGTCACCAGCCGAGTCCAAAATTCAGCCGTTCCCCATCTCAGCCCAGAAAGCAGGTAGAAAAACTTTTGTGGTGCCTTTCAGCTGCCTACCGGGGTAGTGTAAAAACTACCAACAGAACTCGTTTCTGGCACCTTCCCCGGTGGAGTTGTGCATGGGGTGTGTTTGGAACATTTTGTCACCAGCCGAGTCCAAAATTCAGCGATTCCCCATCTCAGCCCAGAAAGCAGGTAGAACAAGTTTTGTGGTGCCTTTCAGCTGCCTACCGGGGTACTGTAAAAACTACCAACAGAACTCGTTTCTGGCACCTTCCCCGGTGGAGTTGTGCATGGGGTGTGTTTGGAACATTTTGTCACCAGCCGAGTCCAAAATTCAGCGATTCCCCATCTCAGCCCAGAAAGCAGGTAGAACAAGTTTTGTGGTGCCTTTCAGCTGCCTACCGGGGTAGTGTAAAAACTACCAACAGAACTCGTTTCTGGCACCTTCCCCGGTGGAGTTGTGCATGGGGTGTGTTTGGAACATTTTGTCACCAGCCGAGTCCAAAATTCAGCGATTCTCCATCTCAGCCCAGAAAGCAGGTAGAACAAGTTTTGTGGTGCCTTTCAGCTGCCTACCGGGGTAGTGTAAAAACTACCAACAGAACTCGTTTCTGGCACCTTCCCCGGTGGAGTTGTGCATGGGGTGTGTTTGGAACATTTTGTCACCAGCCGAGTCCAAAATTCAGCCGTTCCCCATCTCAGCCCAGAAAGCAGGTAGAACAAGTTTTGTGGTGCCTTTCAGCTGCCTACCGGGGTAGTGTAAAAACTACCAACAGAACTCGTTTCTGGCACCTTCCCCGGTGGAGTTGTGCATGGGGTGTGTTTGGAACATTTTGTCACCAGCCGAGTCCAAAATTCAGCGATTCCCCATCTCAAGCCCAGAAAGCAGGTAGAACAAGTTTTGTGGTGCCTTTCAGCTGCCTACCGGGGTAGTGTAAAAACTACCAACAGAACTCGTTTCTGGCACCTTCCCCGGTGGAGTTGTGCATGGGGTGTGTTTGGAACATTTTGTCACCAGCCGAGTCCAAAATTCAGCGATTCCCCATCTCAGCCCAGAAAGCAGGTAGAACAATTTTGTGGTGCCTTTCAGCTGCCTACCGGGGTAGTGTAAAAACTACCAACAGAACTCGTTTCTGGCACCTTCCCCGGTGGAGTTGTGCATGGGGTGTGTTTGGAACATTTTGTCACCAGCCGAGTCCAAAATTCAGCGATTCTCCATCTCAGCCCAGAAAGGAGGTAGAACAAGTTTTGTGGTGCCTTTCAGCTGCCTACCGGGGTAGTGTAAAAACTACCAACAGAACTCGTTTCTGGCACCTTCCCCGGTGGAGTTGTGCATGGGGTGTGTTTGGGACGTTTTGTCACCAGCCGAGTCCAAAATTCAGCGATTCCCCATCTCAGCCCAGAAAGCAGGTAGAACAAGTTTTGTGGTGCCTTTCTCTTGCCTACCGGGGTAGTGTAAAAACTACCAACAGAACTCGTTTCTGGCACCTTCCCCGGTGGAGTTGTGCATGGGGTGTGTTTGGAACATTTTGTCACCAGCCGAGTCCAAAATTCAGCGATTCCCCATCTCAGCCCAGAAAGCAGGTAGAACAAGTTTTGTGGTGCCTTTCAGCTGCCTACCGGGGTACTGTAAAAACTACCAACAGAACTCGTTTCTGGCACCTTCCCCGGTGGAGTTGTGCATGGGGTGTGTTTGGAACATTTTGTCACCAGCCGAGTCCAAAATTCAGCGATTCCCCATCTCAGCCCAGAAAGCAGGTAGAACAAGTTTTGTGGTGCCTTTCAGCTGCCTACCGGGGTAGTGTAAAAACTACCAACAGAACTCGTTTCTGGCACCTTCCCCGGTGGAGTTGTGCATGGGGTGTGTTTGGAACATTTTGTCACCAGCCGAGTCCAAAATTCAGCGATTCCCCATCTCAGCCCAGAAAGCAGGTAGAACAAGTTTTGTGGTGCCTTTCAGCTGCCTACCGGGGTAGTGTAAAAACTACCAACAGAACTCGTTTCTGGCACCTTCCCCGGTGGAGGTGTGCATGGGGTGTGTTTGGAACATTTTGTCAGCAGCCGAGTCCAAAATTCAGCGATTCCCCATCTCAGCCCAGAAAGCAGGTAGAACAAGTTTTGTGGTGCCTTTCAGCTGCCTACCGGGGTAGTGTAAAAACTACCAACAGAACTCGTTTCTGGCACCTTCCCCGGTGGAGTTGTGCATGGGGTGTGTTTGGAACATTTTGTCACCAGCCGAGTCCAAAATTCAGCGATTCTCCATCTCAGCCCAGAAAGCAGGTAGAACAAGTTTTGTGGTGCCTTTCAGCTGCCTACCGGGGTAGTGTAAAAACTACCAACAGAACTCGTTTCTGGCACCTTCCCCGGTGGAGGTGTGCATGGGGTGTGTTTGGAACATTTTGTCACCAGCCGAGTCCAAAATTCAGCGATTCCCCATCTCAGCCCAGAAAGCAGGTAGAACAAGTTTTGTGGTGCCTTTCAGCTGCCTACCGGGGTAGTGTAAAAACTACCAACAGAACTCGTTTCTGGCACCTTCCCCGGTGGAGTTGTGCATGGGGTGTGTTTGGAACATTTTGTCACCAGCCGAGTCCAAAATTCAGCGATTCCCCATCTCAGCCCAGAAAGCAGGTAGAACAAGTTTTGTGGTGCCTTTCAGCTGCCTACCGGGGTAGTGTAAAAACTACCAACAGAACTCGTTTCTGGCACCTTCCCCGGTGGAGTTGTGCATGGGGTGTGTTTGGAACATTTTGTCACCAGCCGAGTCCAAAATTCAGCGATTCCCCATCTCAGCCCAGAAAGCAGGTAGAACAAGTTTTGTGGTGCCTTTCAGCTGCCTACCGGGGTAGTGTAAAAACTACCAACAGAACTCCTTTCTGGCACCTTCCCCGGTGGAGTTGTGCATGGGGTGTGTTTGGAACATTTTGTCACCAGCCGAGTCCAAAATTCAGCTATTCCCCATCTCAGCCCAGAAAGCAGGTAGAACAAGTTTTGTGGTGCCTTTCAGCTGCCTACCGGGGTAGTGTAAAAACTACCAACAGAACTCGTTTCTGGCACCTTCCCCGGTGGAGTTGTGCATGGGGTGTGTTTGGAACATTTTGTCACCAGCCGAGTCCAAAATTCAGCGATTCCCCATCTCAGCCCAGAAAGCAGGTAGAACAAGTTTTGTGGTGCCTTTCAGCTGCCTACCGGGGTACTGTAAAAACTACCAACAGAACTCGTTTCTGGCACCTTCCCCGGTGGAGTTGTGCATGGGGTGTGTTTGGAACATTTTGTCACCAGCCGAGTCCAAAATTCAGCGATTCCCCATCACAGCCCAGAAAGCAGGTAGAACAAGTTTTGTGGTGCCTTTCAGCTGCCTACCGGGGTAGTGTAAAAACTACCAACAGAACTCGTTTCTGGCACCTTCCCCGGTGGAGTTGTGCATGGGGTGTGTTTGGAACATTTTGTCACCAGCCGAGTCCAAAATTCAGCGATTCCCCATCTCAGCCCAGAAAGCAGGTAGAACAAGTTTTGTGGTGCCTTTCTCTTGCCTACCGGGGTAGTGTAAAAACTACCAACAGAACTCGTTTCTGGCACCTTCCCCGGTGGAGTTGTGCATGGGGTGTGTTTGGAACATTTTGTCACCAGCCGAGTCCAAAATTCAGCGATTCCCCATCTCAGCCCAGAAAGCAGGTAGAACAAGTTTTGTGGTGCCTTTCAGCTGCCTACCGGGGTACTGTAAAAACTACCAACAGAACTCGTTTCTGGCACCTTCCCCGGTGGAGTTGTGCATGGGGTGTGTTTGGAACATTTTACCAGCCGAGTCCAAAATTCAGCGATTCCCCATCTCAGCCCAGAAAGCAGGTAGAACAAGTTTTGTGGTGCCTTTCAGCTGCCTACCGGGGTAGTGTAAAAACTACCAACAGAACTCGTTTCTGGCACCTTCCCCGGTGGAGTTGTGCATGGGGTGTGTTTGGAACATTTTGTCACCAGCCGAGTCCAAAATTCAGCGATTCCCCATCTCAGCCCAGAAAGCAGGTAGAACAAGTTTTGTGGTGCCTTTCAGCTGCCTACCGGGGTAGTGTAAAAACTACCAACAGAACTCGTTTCTGGCACCTTCCCCGGTGGAGGTGTGCATGGGCTGTGTTTGGAACATTTTGTCAGCAGCCGAGTCCAAAATTCAGCGATTCCCCATCTCAGCCCAGAAAGCAGGTAGAACAAGTTTTGTGGTGCCTTTCAGCTGCCTACCGGGGGTAGTGTAAAAACTACCAACAGAACTCGTTTCTGGCACCTTCCCCGGTGGAGTTGTGCATGGGGTGTGTTTGGAACATTTTGTCACCAGCCGAGTCCAAAATTCAGCGATTCTCCATCTCAGCCCAGAAAGCAGGTAGAACAAGTTTTGTGGTGCCTTTCAGCTGCCTACCGGGGGTAGTGTAAAAACTACCAACAGAACTCGTTTCTGGCACCTTCCCCGGTGGAGGTGTGCATGGGGTGTGTTTGGAACATTTTGTCACCAGCCGAGTCCAAAATTCAGCGATTCCCCATCTCAGCCCAGAAAGCAGGTAGAACAAGTTTTGTGGTGCCTTTCAGCTGCCTACCGGGGTAGTGTAAAAACTACCAACAGAACTCGTTTCTGGCACCTTCCCCGGTGGAGTTGTGCATGGGGTGTGTTTGGAACATTTTGTCACCAGCCGAGTCCAAAATTCAGCGATTCCCCATCTCAGCCCAGAAAGCAGGTAGAACAAGTTTTGTGGTGCCTTTCTCTTGCCTACCGGGGTAGTGTAAAAACTACCAACAGAACTCGTTTCTGGCACCTTCCCCGGTGGAGTTGTGCATGGGGTGTGTTTGGAACATTTTGTCACCAGCCGAGTCCAAAATTCAGCGATTCCCCATCTCAGCCCAGAAAGCAGGTAGAACAAGTTTTGTGGTGCCTTTCAGCTGCCTACCGGGGTAGTGTAAAAACTACCAACAGAACTCGTTTCTGGCACCTTCCCCGGTGGAGTTGTGCATGGGGTGTGTTTGGAACATTTTGTCACCAGCCGAGTCCAAAATTCAGCGATTCCCCATCTCAGCCCAGAAAGCAGGTAGAACAAGTTTTGTGGTGCCTTTCAGCTGCCTACTGGGGTAGTGTAAAAACTACCAACAGACTCCTTTCTGGCACCTTCCCCGGTGGAGTTGTGCATGGGGTGTGTTTGGAACATTTTGTCACCAGCCGAGTCCAAAATTCAGCTATTCCCCATCTCAGCCCAGAAAGCAGGTAGAACAAGTTTTGTGGTGCCTTTCTCTTGCCTACCGGGGGTAGTGTAAAAACTACCAACAGAACTCGTTTCTGGCACCTTCCCCGGTGGAGTTGTGCATGGGGTGTGTTTGGAACATTTTGTCACCAGCCGAGTCCAAAATTCAGCGATTCCCCATCTCAGCCCAGAAAGCAGGTAGAACAAGTTTTGTGGTGCCTTTCAGCTGCCTACCGGGGTAGTGTAAAAACTACCAACAGAACTCGTTTCTGGCACCTTCCCCGGTGGAGTTGTGCATGGGGTGTGTTTGGAACATTTTGTCACCAGCCGAGTCCAAAATTCAGCGATTCCCCATCTCAGCCCAGAAAGCAGGTAGAACAAGTTTTGTGGTGCCTTTCAGCTGCCTACTGGGGTAGTGTAAAAACTACCAACAGACTCCTTTCTGGCACCTTCCCCGGTGGAGTTGTGCATGGGGTGTGTTTGGAACATTTTGTCACCAGCCGAGTCCAAAATTCAGCTATTCCCCATCTCAGCCCAGAAAGCAGGTAGAACAAGTTTTGTGGTGCCTTTCTCTTGCCTACCGGGGTAGTGTAAAAACTACCAACAGAACTCGTTTCTGGCACCTTCCCCGGTGGAGTTGTGCATGGGGTGTGTTTGGAACATTTTGTCACCAGCCGAGTCCAAAATTCAGCGATTCCCCATCTCAGCCCAGAAAGCAGGTAGAACAAGTTTTGTGGTGCCTTTCAGCTGCCTACCGGGGTAGTGTAAAAACTACCAACAGAACTCGTTTCTGGCACCTTCCCCGGTGGAGTTGTGCATGGGGTGTGTTTGGAACATTTTGTCACCAGCCGAGTCCAAAATTCAGCGATTCCCCATCTCAGCCCAGAAAGCAGGTAGAACAAGTTTTGTGGTGCCTTTCAGCTGCCTACCGGGGTAGTGTAAAAACTACCAACAGAACTCGTTTCTGGCACCTTCCCCGGTGGAGTTGTGCATGGGGTGTGTTTGGAACATTTTGTCACCAGCCGAGTCCAAAATTCAGCGATTCCCCATCTCAGCCCAGAAAGCAGGTAGAACAAGTTTTGTGGTGCCTTTCAGCTGCCTACCGGGGTAGTGTAAAAACTACCAACAGAACTCGTTTCTGGCACCTTCCCCGGTGGAGTTGTGCATGGGGTGTGTTTGGAACATTTTGTCACCAGCCGAGTCCAAAATTCAGCGATTCCCCATCTCAGCCCAGAAAGCAGGTAGAACAAGTTTTGTGGTGCCTTTCAGCTGCCTACTGGGGTAGTGTAAAAACTACCAACAGACTCCTTTCTGGCACCTTCCCCGGTGGAGTTGTGCATGGGGTGTGTTTGGAACATTTTGTCACCAGCCGAGTCCAAAATTCAGCTATTCCCCATCTCAGCCCAGAAAGCAGGTAGAACAAGTTTTGTGGTGCCTTTCTCTTGCCTACCGGGGTAGTGTAAAAACTACCAACAGAACTCGTTTCTGGCACCTTCCCCGGTGGAGGTGTGCATGGGGTGTGTTTGGAACATTTTGTCACCAGCCGAGTCGAAAATTCAGCGATTCCCCATCTCAGCCCAGAAAGCAGGTAGAACAAGTTTTGTGGTGCCTTTCAGCTGCCTACCGGGGTAGTGTAAAAACTACCAACAGAACTCGTTTCTGGCACCTTCCCCGGTGGAGTTGTGCATGGGGTGTGTTTGGAACATTTTGTCACCAGCCGAGTCCAAAATTCAGCGATTCCCCATCTCAGCCCAGAAAGCAGGTAGAACAAGTTTTGTGGTGCCTTTCAGCTGCCTACCGGGGTAGTGTAAAAACTACCAACAGAACTCGTTTCTGGCACCTTCCCCGGTGGAGTTGTGCATGGGGTGTGTTTGGAACATTTTGTCACCAGCCGAGTCCAAAATTCAGCGATTCCCCATCTCAGCCCAGAAAGCAGGTAGAACAAGTTTTGTGGTGCCTTTCAGCTGCCTACCGGGGTAGTGTAAAAACTACCAACAGAACTCGTTTCTGGCACCTTCCCCGGTGGAGTTGTGCATGGGGTGTGTTTGGAACATTTTGTCACCAGCCGAGTCCAAAATTCAGCGATTCCCCATCTCAGCCCAGAAAGCAGGTAGAACAAGTTTTGTGGTGCCTTTCAGCTGCCTACTGGGGTAGTGTAAAAACTACCAACAGACTCCTTTCTGGCACCTTCCCCGGTGGAGTTGTGCATGGGGTGTGTTTGGAACATTTTGTCACCAGCCGAGTCCAAAATTCAGCTGTTCCCCATCTCAGCCCAGAAAGCAGGTAGAACAAGTTTTGTGGTGCCTTTCTCTTGCCTACCGGGGTAGTGTAAAAACTACCAACAGAACTCGTTTCTGGCACCTTCCCCGGTGGAGGTGTGCATGGGGTGTGTTTGGAACATTTTGTCACCAGCCGAGTCGAAAATTCAGCGATTCCCCATCTCAGCCCAGAAAGCAGGTAGAACAAGTTTTGTGGTGCCTTTCAGCTGCCTACCGGGGTAGTGTAAAAACTACCAACAGAACTCGTTTCTGGCACCTTCCCCGGTGGAGTTGTGCATGGGGTGTGTTTGGAACATTTTGTCACCAGCCGAGTCCAAAATTCAGCGATTCCCCATCTCAGCCCAGAAAGCAGGTAGAACAAGTTTTGTGGTGCCTTTCAGCTGCCTACCGGGGTAGTGTAAAAACTACCAACAGAACTCGTTTCTGGCACCTTCCCCGGTGGAGTTGTGCATGGGGTGTGTTTGGAACATTTTGTCACCAGCCGAGTCCAAAATTCAGCGATTCCCCATCTCAGCCCAGAAAGCAGGTAGAACAAGTTTTGTGGTGCCTTTCAGCTGCCTACCGGGGTAGTGTAAAAACTACCAACAGAACTCGTTTCTGGCACCTTCCCCGGTGGAGTTGTGCATGGGGTGTGTTTGGAACATTTTGTCACCAGCCGAGTCCAAAATTCAGCGATTCCCCATCTCAGCCCAGAAAGCAGGTAGAACAAGTTTTGTGGTGCCTTTCAGCTGCCTACTGGGGTAGTGTAAAAACTACCAACAGACTCCTTTCTGGCACCTTCCCCGGTGGAGTTGTGCATGGGGTGTGTTTGGAACATTTTGTCACCAGCCGAGTCCAAAATTCAGCTGTTCCCCATCTCAGCCCAGAAAGCAGGTAGAACAAGTTTTGTGGTGCCTTTCTCTTGCCTACCGGGGTAGTGTAAAAACTACCAACAGAACTCGTTTCTGGCACCTTCCCCGGTGGAGGTGTGCATGGGGTGTGTTTGGAACATTTTGTCACCAGCCGAGTCGAAAATTCAGCGATTCCCCATCTCAGCCCAGAAAGCAGGTAGAACAAGTTTTGTGGTGCCTTTCAGCTGCCTACCGGGGTAGTGTAAAAACTACCAACAGAACTCGTTTCTGGCACCTTCCCCGGTGGAGTTGTGCATGGGGTGTGTTTGGAACATTTTGTCACCAGCCGAGTCCAAAATTCAGCGATTCCCCATCTCAGCCCAGAAAGCAGGTAGAACAAGTTTTGTGGTGCCTTTCTCTTGCCTACCGGGGTAGTGTAAAAACTACCAACAGAACTCGTTTCTGGCACCTTCCCCGGTGGAGTTGTGCATGGGGTGTGTTTGGAACATTTTGTCACCAGCCGAGTCCAAAATTCAGCGATTCCCCATCTCAGCCCAGAAAGCAGGTAGAACAAGTTTTGTGGTGCCTTTCAGCTGCCTACCGGGGTAGTGTAAAAACTACCAACAGAACTCGTTTCTGGCACCTTCCCCGGTGGAGTTGTGCATGGGGTGTGTTTGGAACATTTTGTCACCAGCCGAGTCCAAAATTCAGCGATTCCCCATCTCAGCCCAGAAAGCAGGTAGAACAAGTTTTGTGGTGCCTTTCAGCTGCCTACCGGGGTAGTGTAAAAACTACCAACAGAACTCGTTTCTGGCACCTTCCCCGGTGGAGTTGTGCATGGGGTGTGTTTGGAACATTTTGTCACCAGCCGAGTCCAAAATTCAGCGATTCCCCATCTCAGCCCAGAAAGCAGGTAGAACAAGTTTTGTGGTGCCTTTCAGCTGCCTACTGGGGTAGTGTAAAAACTACCAACAGACTCCTTTCTGGCACCTTCCCCGGTGGAGTTGTGCATGGGGTGTGTTTGGAACATTTTGTCACCAGCCGAGTCCAAAATTCAGCTATTCCCCATCTCAGCCCAGAAAGCAGGTAGAACAAGTTTTGTGGTGCCTTTCTCTTGCCTACCGGGGTAGTGTAAAAACTACCAACAGAACTCGTTTCTGGCACCTTCCCCGGTGGAGTTGTGCATGGGGTGTGTTTGGAACATTTTGTCACCAGCCGAGTCCAAAATTCAGCGATTCCCCATCTCAGCCCAGAAAGCAGGTAGAACAAGTTTTGTGGTGCCTTTCAGCTGCCTACCGGGGTAGTGTAAAAACTACCAACAGAACTCGTTTCTGGCACCTTCCCCGGTGGAGTTGTGCATGGGGTGTGTTTGGAACATTTTGTCACCAGCCGAGTCCAAAATTCAGCGATTCCCCATCTCAGCCCAGAAAGCAGGTAGAACAAGTTTTGTGGTGCCTTTCAGCTGCCTACCGGGGTAGTGTAAAAACTACCAACAGAACTCGTTTCTGGCACCTTCCCCGGTGGAGTTGTGCATGGGGTGTGTTTGGAACATTTTGTCACCAGCCGAGTCCAAAATTCAGCGATTCCCCATCTCAGCCCAGAAAGCAGGTAGAACAAGTTTTGTGGTGCCTTTCAGCTGCCTACCGGGGTAGTGTAAAAACTACCAACAGAACTCGTTTCTGGCACCTTCCCCGGTGGAGTTGTGCATGGGGTGTGTTTGGAACATTTTGTCACCAGCCGAGTCGAAAATTCAGCTGATCCCCATCTCAGCCCAGAAAGCAGGTAGAACAAGTTTTGTGGTGCCTTTCTCTTGCCTACCGGGGTAGTGTAAAAACTACCAACAGAACTCGTTTCTGGCACCTTCCCCGGTGGAGTTGTGCATGGGGTGTGTTTGGAACATTTTGTCACCAGCCGAGTCCAAAATTCAGCGATTCCCCATCTCAGCCCAGAAAGCAGGTAGAACAAGTTTTGTGGTGCCTTTCAGCTGCCTACTGGGGTAGTGTAAAAACTACCAACAGACTTCTTTCTGGCACCTTCCCCGGTGGAGTTGTGCATGGGGTGTGTTTGGAACATTTTGTCACCAGCCGAGTCCAAAATTCAGCGATTCCCCATCTCAGCCCAGAAAGCAGGTAGAACAAGTTTTGTGGTGCCTTTCTCTTGCCTACCGGGGTAGTGTAAAAACTACCAACAGAACTCGTTTCTGGCACCTTCCCCGGTGGAGGTGTGCATGGGGTGTGTTTGGAACATTTTGTCACCAGCCGAGTCGAAAATTCAGCGATTCCCCATCTCAGCCCAGAAAGCAGGTAGAACAAGTTTTGTGGTGCCTTTCAGCTGCCTACCGGGGTAGTGTAAAAACTACCAACAGAACTCGTTTCTGGCACCTTCCCCGGTGGAGTTGTGCATGGGGTGTGTTTGGAACATTTTGTCACCAGCCGAGTCCAAAATTCAGCGATTCCCCATCTCAGCCCAGAAAGCAGGTAGAACAAGTTTTGTGGTGCCTTTCAGCTGCCTACCGGGGTACTGTAAAAACTACCAACAGAACTCGTTTCTGGCACCTTCCCCGGTGGAGTTGTGCATGGGGTGTGTTTGGAACATTTTGTCACCAGCCGAGTCCAAAATTCAGCGATTCCCCATCTCAGCCCAGAAAGCAGGTAGAACAAGTTTTGTGGTGCCTTTCAGCTGCCTACCGGGGTAGTGTAAAAACTACCAACAGAACTCGTTTCTGGCACCTTCCCCGGTGGAGGTGTGCATGGGGTGTGTTTGGAACATTTTGTCACCAGCCGAGTCCAAAATTCAGCGATTCCCCATCTCAGCCCAGAAAGCAGGTAGAACAAGTTTTGTGGTGCCTTTCAGCTGCCTACTGGGGTAGTGTAAAAACTACCAACAGACTCCTTTCTGGCACCTTCCCCGGTGGAGTTGTGCATGGGGTGTGTTTGGAACATTTTGTCACCAGCCGAGTCCAAAATTCAGCGATTCCCCATCTCAGCCCAGAAAGCAGGTAGAACAAGTTTTGTGGTGCCTTTCAGGTGCCTACCTGGGTAGTGTAAAAACTACCAACAGAACTCGTTTCTGGCACCTTCCCCGGTGGAGTTGTGCATGGGCTGTGTTTGGAACATTTTGTCACCAGCCGAGTCCAAAATTCAGCGATTCCCCATCTCAGCCCAGAAAGCAGGTAGAACAAGTTTTGTGGTGCCTTTCAGCTGCCTACCGGGGTAGTGTAAAAACTACCAACAGAACTCGTTTCTGGCACCTTCCCCGGTGGAGTTGTGCATGGGGTGTGTTTGGAACATTTTGTCACCAGCCGAGTCCAAAATTCAGCGATTCCCCATCTCAGCCCAGAAAGCAGGTAGAACAAGTTTTGTGGTGCCTTTCAGCTGCCTACCGGGGTAGTGTAAAAACTACCAACAGAACTCGTTTCTGGCACCTTCCCCGGTGGAGTTGTGCATGGGGTGTGTTTGGAACATTTTGTCACCAGCCGAGTCCAAAATTCAGCGATTCCCCATCTCAGCCCAGAAAGCAGGTAGAACAAGTTTTGTGGTGCCTTTCAGCTGCCTACCGGGGTAGTGTAAAAACTACCAACAGAACTCGTTTCTGGCACCTTCCCCGGTGGAGTTGTGCATGGGGTGTGTTTGGAACATTTTGTCACCAGCCGAGTCGAAAATTCAGCTGATCCCCATCTCAGCCCAGAAAGCAGGTAGAACAAGTTTTGTGGTGCCTTTCTCTTGCCTACCGGGGTAGTGTAAAAACTACCAACAGAACTCGTTTCTGGCACCTTCCCCGGTGGAGTTGTGCATGGGGTGTGTTTGGAACATTTTGTCACCAGCCGAGTCCAAAATTCAGCGATTCCCCATCTCAGCCCAGAAAGCAGGTAGAACAAGTTTTGTGGTGCCTTTCAGCTGCCTACTGGGGTAGTGTAAAAACTACCAACAGACTCCTTTCTGGCACCTTCCCCGGTGGAGTTGTGCATGGGGTGTGTTTGGAACATTTTGTCACCAGCCGAGTCCAAAATTCAGCGATTCCCCATCTCAGCCCAGAAAGCAGGTAGAACAAGTTTTGTGGTGCCTTTCTCTTGCCTACCGGGGTAGTGTAAAAACTACCAACAGAACTCGTTTCTGGCACCTTCCCCGGTGGAGTTGTGCATGGGGTGTGTTTGGAACATTTTGTCACCAGCCGAGTCCAAAATTCAGCGATTCCCCATCTCAGCCCAGAAAGCAGGTAGAACAAGTTTTGTGGTGCCTTTCAGCTGCCTACCGGGGTACTGTAAAAACTACCAACAGAACTCGTTTCTGGCACCTTCCCCGGTGGAGTTGTGCATGGGGTGTGTTTGGAACATTTTGTCACCAGCCGAGTCCAAATTCAGCCGTTCCCCATCTCTAGGCCAGAAAGCAGGTAGAACAAGTTTTGTGGTGCCTTTCAGCTGCCTACCGGGGTAGTGTAAAAACTACCAACAGAACTCGTTTCTGGCACCTTCCCCGGTGGAGGTGTGCATGGGGTGTGTTTGGAACATTTTGTCACCAGCCGAGTCGAAAATTCAGCGATTCCCCATCTCAAGCCCAGAAAGCAGGTAGAACAAGTTTTGTGGTGCCTTTCAGCTGCCTACCGGGGTAGTGTAAAAACTACCAACAGAACTCGTTTCTGGCACCTTCCCCGGTGGAGTTGTGCATGGGGTGTGTTTGGAACATTTTGTCAGCAGCCGAGTCCAAAATTCAGCGATTCCCCATCTCAGCCCAGAAAGCAGGTAGAACAAGTTTTGTGGTGCCTTTCAGCTGCCTACCGGGGTAGTGTAAAAACTACCAACAGAACTCGTTTCTGGCACCTTCCCCGGTGGAGTTGTGCATGGGGTGTGTTTGGAACATTTTGTCACCAGCCGAGTCCAAAATTCAGCGATTCCCCATCTCAGCCCAGAAAGCAGGTAGAACAACTTTTGTGGTGCCTTTCAGCTGCCTACCGGGGTAGTGTAAAAACTACCAAGAGAACTCCTTTCTGGCACCTTCCCCGGTGGAGTTGTGCATGGGGTGTGTTTGGAACATTTTGTCACCAGCCGAGTCCAAAATTCAGCGATTCCCCATCTCAGCCCAGAAAGCAGGTAGAACAAGTTTTGTGGTGCCTTTCAGCTGCCTACCGGGGTAGTGTAAAAACTACCAACAGAACTCGTTTCTGGCACCTTCCCCGGTGGAGTTGTGCATGGGGTGTGTTTGGAACATTTTGTCACCAGCCGTGTCCAAAATTCAGCGATTCCCCATCTCAGCCCAGAAAGCAGGTAGAACAAGTTTTGTGGTGCCTTTCAGCTGCCTACCGGGTAGTGTGTAAAAACTACCAACAGAACTCGTTTCTGGCACCTTCCCCGGTGGAGTTGTGCATGGGGTGTGTTTGGAACATTTTGTCAGCAGCCGAGTCCAAAATTCAGCGATTCCCCATCTCAGCCCAGAAAGCAGGTAGAACAAGTTTTGTGGTGCCTTTCAGCTGCCTACCGGGGTAGTGTAAAAACTACCAACAGAACTCGTTTCTGGCACCTTCCCCGGTGGAGTTGTGCATGGGGTGTGTTTGGAACATTTTGTCACCAGCCGAGTCCAAAATTCAGCGATTCCCCATCTCAGCCCAGAAAGCAGGTAGAACAAGTTTTGTGGTGCCTTTCAGCTGCCTACCGGGGTAGTGTAAAAACTACCAACAGAACTCGTTTCTGGCACCTTCCCGGTGGAGTTGTGCATGGGGTGTGTTTGGAACATTTTGTCAGCAGCCGAGTCCAAAATTCAGCGATTCCCCATCTCAGCCCAGAAAGCAGGTAGAACAAGTTTTGTGGTGCCTTTCAGCTGCCTACCGGGGTACTGTAAAAACAACCAACAGAACTCGTTTCTGGCACCTTCCCCGGTGGAGTTGTGCATGGGGTGTGTTTGGAACATTTTGTCACCAGCCGAGTCCAAAATTCAGCGATTCCCCATCTCAGCCCAGAAAGCAGGTAGAACAAGTTTTGTGGTGCCTTTCAGCTGCCTACCGGGGTACTGTAAAAACTACCAACAGAACTCCTTTCTGGCACCTTCCCCGGTGGAGTTGTGCATGGGGTGTGTTTGGAACATTTTGTCAGCAGCCGAGTCCAAAATTCAGCTATTCCCCATCTCAGCCCAGAAAGCAGGTACAAAAAGTTTTGTGGTGCCTTTCAGCTGCCTACCGGGGTAGTGTAAAAACTACCAACAGAACTCGTTTCTGGCACCTTCCCCGGTGGAGTTGTGCATGGGGTGTGTTTGGAACATTTTGTCACCAGCCGAGTCCAAAATTCAGCGATTCCCCATCTCAGCCCAGAAAGCAGGTAGAACAAGTTTTGTGGTGCCTTTCAGCTGCCTACCGGGGTAGTGTAAAAACTACCAACAGAACTCGTTTCTGGCACCTTCCACCAGGTCCCGGGAGTTGTGCATGGGGTGTGTTTGGAACATTTTGTCACCAGCCGAGTCCAAAATTCAGCTGATCCCCATCTCAGCCCAGAAAGCAGGTAGAACAACTTTTGTGGTGCCTTTCAGCTGCCTACCGGGGTAGTGTAAAAACTACCAACAGAACTCGTTTCTGGCACCTTCCCCGGTGGAGTTGTGCATGGGGTGTGTTTGGAACATTTTGTCACCAGCCGAGTCGAAAATTCAGCTGATCCCCATCTCAGCCCAGAAAGCAGGTAGAACAAGTTTTGTGGTGCCTTTCTCTTGCCTACCGGGGTAGTGTAAAAACTACCAACAGAACTCGTTTCTGGCACCTTCCCCGGTGGAGTTGTGCATGGGGTGTGTTTGGAACATTTTGTCACCAGCCGAGTCCAAAATTCAGCGATTCCCCATCTCAGCCCAGAAAGCAGGTAGAACAAGTTTTGTGGTGCCTTTCAGCTGCCTACCGGGGTAGTGTAAAAACTACCAACAGACTCCTTTCTGGCACCTTCCCCGGTGGAGTTGTGCATGGGGTGTGTTTGGAACATTTTGTCACCAGCCGAGTCCAAAATTCAGCTATTCCCCATCTCAGCCCAGAAAGCAGGTAGAACAAGTTTTGTGGTGCCTTTCAGCTGCCTACCGGGGTAGTGTAAAAACTACCAACAGAACTCGTTTCTGGCACCTTCCCCGGTGGAGTTGTGCATGGGGTGTGTTTGGAACATTTTGTCACCAGCCGAGTCCAAAATTCAGCGATTCCCCATCTCAGCCCAGAAAGCAGGTAGAACAAGTTTTGTGGTGCCTTTCAGCTGCCTACCGGGGTAGTGTAAAAACTACCAACAGAACTCGTTTCTGGCACCTTCCCCGGTGGAGTTGTGCATGGGGTGTGTTTGGAACATTTTGTCACCAGCCGAGTCCAAAATTCAGCGATTCCCCATCTCAGCCCAGAAAGCAGGTAGAACAAGTTTTGTGGTGCCTTTCAGCTGCCTACCGGGGTAGTGTAAAAACTACCAACAGAACTCGTTTCTGGCACCTTCCCCGGTGGAGTTGTGCATGGGGTGTGTTTGGAACATTTTGTCACCAGCCGAGTCCAAAATTCAGCGATTCCCCATCTCAGCCCAGAAAGCAGGTAGAACAAGTTTTGTGGTGCCTTTCAGCTGCCTACCGGGGTAGTGTAAAAACTACCAACAGAACTCGTTTCTGGCACCTTCCCCGGTGGAGTTGTGCATGGGGTGTGTTTGGAACATTTTGTCACCAGCCGAGTCCAAAATTCAGCGATTCCCCATCTCAGCCCAGAAAGCAGGTAGAACAAGTTTTGTGGTGCCTTTCAGCTGCCTACCGGGGTAGTGTAAAAACTACCAACAGAGCTCGTTTCTGGCACCTTCCCCGGTGGAGTTGTGCATGGGGTGTGTTTGGAACATTTTGTCACCAGCCGAGTCCAAAATTCAGCGATTCCCCATCTCAGCCCAGAAAGCAGGTAGAACAAGTTTTGTGGTGCCTTTCAGGTGCCTACCGGGGTACTGTAAAAACTACCAACAGAACTCGTTTCTGGCACCTTCCCCGGTGGAGGTGTGCATGGGGTGTGTTTGGAACATTTTGTCACCAGCCGAGTCCAAAATTCAGCGATTCTCCATCTCAGCCCAGAAAGCAGGTAGAACAAGTTTTGTGGTGCCTTTCAGCTGCCTACCGGGGTAGTGTAAAAACTACCAACAGAACTCGTTTCTGGCACCTTCCCCGGTGGAGTTGTGCATGGGGTGTGTTTGGAACATTTTGTCACCAGCCGAGTCCAAAATTCAGCGATTCTCCATCTCAGCCCAGAAAGCAGGTAGAACAAGTTTTGTGGTGCCTTTCAGCTGCCTACCGGGGTAGTGTAAAAACTACCAACAGAACTCGTTTCTGGCACCTTCCCCGGTGGAGTTGTGCATGGGGTGTGTTTGGAACATTTTGTCACCAGCCGAGTCCAAAATTCAGCTGTTCCCCATCTCAGCCCAGAAAGCAGGTAGAACAAGTTTTGTGGTGCCTTTCAGCTGCCTACCGGGGTAGTGTAAAAACTACCAACAGAACTCCTTTCTGGCACCTTTGCCGGTGGAGGTGTGCATGGGGTGTGTTTGGAACATTTTGTCACCAGCCGAGTCCAAAATTCAGCGATTCCCCATCTCAAGCCCAGAAAGCAGGTAGAACAAGTTTTGTGGTGCCTTTCAGCTGCCTACCGGGGTAGTGTAAAAACTACCAACAGAACTCGTTTCTGGCACCTTCCCCGGTGGAGTTGTGCATGGGGTGTGTTTGGAACATTTTGTCACCAGCCGAGTCCAAAATTCAGCGATTCCCCATCTCAGCCCAGAAAGCAGGTAGAACAAGTTTTGTGGTGCCTTTCAGCTGCCTACCGGGGTAGTGTAAAAACTACCAACAGAACTCGTTTCTGGCACCTTCCCCGGTGGAGTTGTGCATGGGGTGTGTTTGGAACATTTTGTCACCAGCCGAGTCCAAAATTCAGCGATTCCCCATCTCAGCCCAGAAAGCAGGTAGAACAAGTTTTGTGGTGCCTTTCAGCTGCCTACCGGGGTAGTGTAAAAACTACCAACAGAACTCCTTTCTGGCACCTTCCCCGGTGGAGTTGTGCATGGGGTGTGTTTGGAACATTTTGTCACCAGCCGAGTCCAAAATTCAGCGATTCCCCATCTCAGCCCAGAAAGCAGGTAGAACAAGTTTTGTGGTGCCTTTCAGCTGCCTACCGGGGTAGTGTAAAAACTACCAACAGAACTCGTTTCTGGCACCTTCCCCGGTGGAGGTGTGCATGGGGTGTGTTTGGAACATTTTGTCACCAGCCGAGTCCAAAATTCAGCTGTTCCCCATCTCAGCCCAGAAAGCAGGTAGAACAAGTTTTGTGGTGCCTTTCAGCTGCCTACCGGGGTAGTGTAAAAACTACCAACAGAACTCCTTTCTGGCACCTTTGCCGGTGGAGGTGTGCATGGGGTGTGTTTGGAACATTTTGTCACCAGCCGAGTCCAAAATTCAGCGATTCCCCATCTCAAGCCCAGAAAGCAGGTAGAACAAGTTTTGTGGTGCCTTTCAGCTGCCTACCGGGGTAGTGTAAAAACTACCAACAGAACTCGTTTCTGGCACCTTCCCCGGTGGAGTTGTGCATGGGGTGTGTTTGGAACATTTTGTCACCAGCCGAGTCCAAAATTCAGCGATTCCCCATCTCAGCCCAGAAAGCAGGTAGAACAAGTTTTGTGGTGCCTTTCAGCTGCCTACCGGGGTAGTGTAAAAACTACCAACAGAACTCGTTTCTGGCACCTTCCCCGGTGGAGTTGTGCATGGGGTGTGTTTGGAACATTTTGTCACCAGCCGAGTCCAAAATTCAGCGATTCCCCATCTCAGCCCAGAAAGCAGGTAGAACAAGTTTTGTGGTGCCTTTCAGCTGCCTACCGGGGTAGTGTAAAAACTACCAACAGAACTCGTTTCTGGCACCTTCCCCGGTGGAGTTGTGCATGGGGTGTGTTTGGAACATTTTGTCACCAGCCGAGTCCAAAATTCAGCGATTCCCCATCTCAGCCCAGAAAGCAGGTAGAACAAGTTTTGTGGTGCCTTTCAGCTGCCTACCGGGGTAGTGTAAAAACTACCAACAGAACTCGTTTCTGGCACCTTCCCCGGTGGAGTTGTGCATGGGGTGTGTTTGGAACATTTTGTCACCAGCCGAGTCCAAAATTCAGCGATTCCCCATCTCAGCCCAGAAAGCAGGTAGAACAAGTTTTGTGGTGCCTTTCAGCTGCCTACTGGGGTAGTGTAAAAACTACCAACAGAACTCGTTTCTGGCACCTTCCCCGGTGGAGTTGTGCATGGGGTGTGTTTGGAACATTTTGTCACCAGCCGAGTCCAAAATTCAGCGATTCTCCATCGCAGCCCAGAAAGCAGGTAGAACAAGTTTTGTGGTGCCTTTCAGCTGCCTACCGGGGTAGTGTAAAAAATACCAACAGAACTCCTTTCTGGCACCTTCCCCGGTGGAGGTGTGCATGGGGTGTGTTTGGAACATTTTGTCACCAGCCGAGTCCAAAATTCAGCCGTTCCCCATCTCAGCCCAGAAAGCAGGTAGAACAAGTTTTGTGGTGCCTTTCAGCTGCCTACCGGGGTAGTGTAAAAACTACCAACAGAACTCGTTTCTGGCACCTTCCCCGGTGGAGGTGTGCATGGGGTGTGTTTGGAACATTTTGTCACCAGCCGAGTCCAAAATTCAGCGATTCCCCATCTCAAGCCCAGAAAGCAGGTAGAACAAGTTTTGTGGTGCCTTTCAGCTGCCTACTGGGGTAGTGTAAAAACTACCAACAGAACTCGTTTCTGGCACCTTCCCCGGTGGAGTTGTGCATGGGGTGTGTTTGGAACATTTTGTCACCAGCCGAGTCCAAAATTCAGCCGTTCCCCATCTCAGCCCAGAAAGCAGGTAGAACAAGTTTTGTGGTGCCTTTCAGCTGCCTACCGGGGTAGTGTAAAAACTACCAACAGAACTCGTTTCTGGCACCTTCCCCGGTGGAGTTGTGCATGGGGTGTGTTTGGAACATTTTGTCACCAGCCGAGTCCAAAATTCAGCGATTCCCCATCTCAGCCCAGAAAGCAGGTAGAACAAGTTTTGTGGTGCCTTTCAGCTGCCTACCGGGGTAGTGTAAAAACTACCAACAGAACTCGTTTCTGGCACCTTCCCCGGTGGAGTTGTGCATGGGGTGTGTTTGGAACATTTTGTCACCAGCCGAGTCCAAAATTCAGCCGTTCCCCATCTCAGCCCAGAAAGCAGGTAGAACAAGTTTTGTGGTGCCTTTCAGCTGCCTACCGGGGTAGTGTAAAAACTACCAACAGAACTCGTTTCTGGCACCTTCCCCGGTGGAGTTGTGCATGGGGTGTGTTTGGAACATTTTGTCACCAGCCGAGTCCAAAATTCAGCGATTCCCCATCTCAAGCCCAGAAAGCAGGTAGAACAAGTTTTGTGGTGCCTTTCAGCTGCCTACCGGGGTAGTGTAAAAACTACCAACAGAACTCGTTTCTGGCACCTTCCCCGGTGGAGTTGTGCATGGGGTGTGTTTGGAACATTTTGTCACCAGCCGAGTCCAAAATTCAGCGATTCCCCATCTCAGCCCAGAAAGCAGGTAGAACAAGTTTTGTGGTGTCTTTCAGCTGCCTACCGGGGTAGTGTAAAAACTACCAACAGAACTCGTTTCTGGCACCTTCCCCGGTGGAGTTGTGCATGGGGTGTGTTTGGAACATTTTGTCACCAGCCGAGTCCAAAATTCAGCTATTCCCCATCTCAGCCCAGAAAGCAGGTAGAACAAGTTTTGTGGTGCCTTTCAGCTGCCTACCGGGGTAGTGTAAAAACTACCAACAGAACTCGTTTCTGGCACCTTCCCCGGTGGAGTTGTGCATGGGGTGTGTTTGGAACATTTTGTCACCAGCCGAGTCCAAAATTCAGCGATTCCCCATCTCAGCCCAGAAAGCAGGTAGAACAAGTTTTGTGGTGCCTTTCTCTTGCCTATAGGGGTAGTGTAAAAACTACCAACAGAACTCCTTTCTGGCACCTTCCCCGGTGGAGTTGTGCATGGGGTGTGTTTGGAACATTTTGTCACCAGCCGAGTCCAAAATTCAGCGATTCCCCATCTCAGCCCAGAAAGCAGGTAGAACAAGTTTTGTGGTGCCTTTCAGCTGCCTACCGGGGTAGTGTAAAAACTACCAACAGAACTCGTTTCTGGCACCTTCCCCGGTGGAGTTGTGCATGGGGTGTGTTTGGAACATTTTGTCACCAGCCGAGTCCAAAACTCAGCTGTTCACAGACTCTAGCCCAGAAAGCAGGTAGAACAAGTTTTGTGGTGCCTTTCAGCTGCCTACCGGGGTAGTGTAAAAACTACCAACAGAACTCGTTTCTGGCACCTTCCCCGGTGGAGTTGTGCATGGGGTGTGTTTGGAACATTTTGTCACCAGCCGAGTCCAAAATTCAGCGATTCCCCATCTCAGCCCAGAAAGCAGGTAGAACAAGTTTTGTGGTGCCTTTCAGCTGCCTACCGGGGTAGTGTAAAAACTACCAACAGAGCTCGTTTCTGGCACCTTCCCCGGTGGAGTTGTGCATGGGGTGTGTTTGGAACATTTTGTCACCAGCCGAGTCCAAAATTCAGCGATTCCCCATCTCAGCCCAGAAAGCAGGTAGAACAAGTTTTGTGGTGCCTTTCAGCTGCCTACCGGGGTAGTGTAAAAACTACCAACAGAACTCGTTTCTGGCACCTTCCCCGGTGGAGGTGTGCATGGGGTGTGTTTGGAACATTTTGTCACCAGCCGAGTCCAAAATTCAGCGATTCTCCATCTCAGCCCAGAAAGCAGGTAGAACAAGTTTTGTGGTGCCTTTCAGCTGCCTACCGGGGTAGTGTAAAAACTACCAACAGAACTCGTTTCTGGCACCTTCCCCGGTGGAGTTGTGCATGGGGTGTGTTTGGAACATTTTGTCACCAGCCGAGTCCAAAATTCAGCGATTCTCCATCTCAGCCCAGAAAGCAGGTAGAACAAGTTTTGTGGTGCCTTTCAGCTGCCTACCGGGGTAGTGTAAAAACTACCAACAGAACTCGTTTCTGGCACCTTCCCCGGTGGAGGTGTGCATGGGGTGTGTTTGGAACATTTTGTCACCAGCCGAGTCCAAAATTCAGCTGTTCCCCATCTCAGCCCAGAAAGCAGGTAGAACAAGTTTTGTGGTGCCTTTCAGCTGCCTACCGGGGTAGTGTAAAAACTACCAACAGAACTCCTTTCTGGCACCTTTGCCGGTGGAGGTGTGCATGGGGTGTGTTTGGAACATTTTGTCACCAGCCGAGTCCAAAATTCAGCGATTCCCCATCTCAAGCCCAGAAAGCAGGTAGAACAAGTTTTGTGGTGCCTTTCAGCTGCCTACTGGGGTACTGTAAAAACTACCAACAGAACTCGTTTCTGGCACCTTCCCCGGTGGAGTTGTGCATGGGGTGTGTTTGGAACATTTTGTCACCAGCCGAGTCCAAAATTCAGCGATTCCCCATCTCAGCCCAGAAAGCAGGTAGAACAAGTTTTGTGGTGCCTTTCAGCTGCCTACCGGGGTAGTGTAAAAACTACCAACAGAACTCGTTTCTGGCACCTTCCCCGGTGGAGTTGTGCATGGGGTGTGTTTGGAACATTTTGTCACCAGCCGAGTCCAAAATTCAGCGATTCCCCATCTCAGCCCAGAAAGCAGGTAGAACAAGTTTTGTGGTGCCTTTCAGCTGCCTACCGGGGTAGTGTAAAAACTACCAACAGAACTCGTTTCTGGCACCTTCCCCGGTGGAGTTGTGCATGGGGTGTGTTTGGAACATTTTGTCACCAGCCGAGTCCAAAATTCAGCGATTCCCCATCTCAGCCCAGAAAGCAGGTAGAACAAGTTTTGTGGTGCCTTTCAGCTGCCTACCGGGGTAGTGTAAAAACTACCAACAGAACTCGTTTCTGGCACCTTCCCCGGTGGAGTTGTGCATGGGGTGTGTTTGGAACATTTTGTCACCAGCCGAGTCCAAAATTCAGCGATTCTCCATCGCAGCCCAGAAAGCAGGTAGAACAAGTTTTGTGGTGCCTTTCAGCTGCCTACCGGGGTAGTGTAAAAACTACCAACAGAACTCCTTTCTGGCACCTTCCCCGGTGGAGGTGTGCATGGGGTGTGTTTGGAACATTTTGTCACCAGCCGAGTCCAAAATTCAGCCGTTCCCCATCTCAGCCCAGAAAGCAGGTAGAACAAGTTTTGTGGTGCCTTTCAGCTGCCTACCGGGGTAGTGTAAAAACTACCAACAGAACTCGTTTCTGGCACCTTCCCCGGTGGAGGTGTGCATGGGGTGTGTTTGGAACATTTTGTCACCAGCCGAGTCCAAAATTCAGCTGTTCCCCATCTCAGCCCAGAAAGCAGGTAGAACAAGTTTTGTGGTGCCTTTCAGCTGCCTACCGGGGTAGTGTAAAAACTACCAACAGAACTCGTTTCTGGCACCTTCCCCGGTGGAGGTGTGCATGGGGTGTGTTTGGAACATTTTGTCACCAGCCGAGTCCAAAATTCAGCGATTCCCCATCTCAAGCCCAGAAAGCAGGTAGAACAAGTTTTGTGGTGCCTTTCAGCTGCCTACCGGGGTAGTGTAAAAACTACCAACAGAACTCGTTTCTGGCACCTTCCCCGGTGGAGTTGTGCATGGGGTGTGTTTGGAACATTTTGTCACCAGCCGAGTCCAAAATTCAGCGATTCCCCATCTCAGCCCAGAAAGCAGGTAGAACAAGTTTTGTGGTGCCTTTCAGCTGCCTACCGGGGTAGTGTAAAAACTACCAACAGAACTCGTTTCTGGCACCTTCCCCGGTGGAGTTGTGCATGGGGTGTGTTTGGAACATTTTGTCACCAGCCGAGTCCAAAATTCAGCCGTTCCCCATCTCAGCCCAGAAAGCAGGTACAACAAGTTTTGTGGTGCCTTTCAGCTGCCTACCGGGGTAGTGTAAAAACTACCAACAGAACTCGTTTCTGGCACCTTCCCCGGTGGAGTTGTGCATGGGGTGTGTTTGGAACATTTTGTCACCAGCCGAGTCCAAAATTCAGCGATTCCCCATCTCAGCCCAGAAAGCAGGTACAACAACTTTTGTGGTGCCTTTCAGCTGCCTACCGGGGTAGTGTAAAAACTACCAACAGAACTCGTTTCTGGCACCTTCCCCGGTGGAGGTGTGCATGGGGTGTGTTTGGAACATTTTGTCACCAGCCGAGTCCAAAATTCAGCGATTCCCCATCTCAGCCCAGAAAGCAGGTAGAACAAGTTTTGTGGTGCCTTTCAGCTGCCTACTGGGGTAGTGTAAAAACTACCAACAGAACTCGTTTCTGGCACCTTCCCCGGTGGAGTTGTGCATGGGGTGTGTTTGGAACATTTTGTCACCAGCCGAGTCCAAAATTCAGCGATTCTCCATCGCAGCCCAGAAAGCAGGTAGAACAAGTTTTGTGGTGCCTTTCAGCTGCCTACCGGGGTAGTGTAAAAAATACCAACAGAACTCCTTTCTGGCACCTTCCCCGGTGGAGGTGTGCATGGGGTGTGTTTGGAACATTTTGTCACCAGCCGAGTCCAAAATTCAGCTGTTCCCCATCTCAGCCCAGAAAGCAGGTAGAACAAGTTTTGTGGTGCCTTTCAGCTGCCTACCGGGGTAGTGTAAAAACTACCAACAGAACTCGTTTCTGGCACCTTCCCCGGTGGAGGTGTGCATGGGGTGTGTTTGGAACATTTTGTCACCAGCCGAGTCCAAAATTCAGCGATTCCCCATCTCAAGCCCAGAAAGCAGGTAGAACAAGTTTTGTGGTGCCTTTCAGCTGCCTACTGGGGTAGTGTAAAAACTACCAACAGAACTCGTTTCTGGCACCTTCCCCGGTGGAGTTGTGCATGGGGTGTGTTTGGAACATTTTGTCACCAGCCGAGTCCAAAATTCAGCCGTTCCCCATCTCAGCCCAGAAAGCAGGTAGAACAAGTTTTGTGGTGCCTTTCAGCTGCCTACCGGGGTAGTGTAAAAACTACCAACAGAACTCGTTTCTGGCACCTTCCCCGGTGGAGTTGTGCATGGGGTGTGTTTGGAACATTTTGTCACCAGCCGAGTCCAAAATTCAGCGATTCCCCATCTCAGCCCAGAAAGCAGGTAGAACAAGTTTTGTGGTGCCTTTCAGCTGCCTACCGGGGTAGTGTAAAAACTACCAACAGAACTCGTTTCTGGCACCTTCCCCGGTGGAGTTGTGCATGGGGTGTGTTTGGAACATTTTGTCACCAGCCGAGTCCAAAATTCAGCCGTTCCCCATCTCAGCCCAGAAAGCAGGTAGAACAAGTTTTGTGGTGCCTTTCAGCTGCCTACCGGGGTAGTGTAAAAACTACCAACAGAACTCGTTTCTGGCACCTTCCCCGGTGGAGTTGTGCATGGGGTGTGTTTGGAACATTTTGTCACCAGCCGAGTCCAAAATTCAGCGATTCCCCATCTCAAGCCCAGAAAGCAGGTAGAACAAGTTTTGTGGTGCCTTTCAGCTGCCTACCGGGGTAGTGTAAAAACTACCAACAGAACTCGTTTCTGGCACCTTCCCCGGTGGAGTTGTGCATGGGGTGTGTTTGGAACATTTTGTCACCAGCCGAGTCCAAAATTCAGCGATTCCCCATCTCAGCCCAGAAAGCAGGTAGAACAAGTTTTGTGGTGTCTTTCAGCTGCCTACCGGGGTAGTGTAAAAACTACCAACAGAACTCGTTTCTGGCACCTTCCCCGGTGGAGTTGTGCATGGGGTGTGTTTGGAACATTTTGTCACCAGCCGAGTCCAAAATTCAGCCGTTCCCCATCTCAGCCCAGAAAGCAGGTAGAAAAACTTTTGTGGTGCCTTTCAGCTGCCTACCGGGGTAGTGTAAAAACTACCAACAGAACTCGTTTCTGGCACCTTCCCCGGTGGAGTTGTGCATGGGGTGTGTTTGGAACATTTTGTCACCAGCCGAGTCCAAAATTCAGCGATTCCCCATCTCAGCCCAGAAAGCAGGTAGAACAAGTTTTGTGGTGCCTTTCAGCTGCCTACCGGGGTACTGTAAAAACTACCAACAGAACTCGTTTCTGGCACCTTCCCCGGTGGAGTTGTGCATGGGGTGTGTTTGGAACATTTTGTCACCAGCCGAGTCCAAAATTCAGCGATTCCCCATCTCAGCCCAGAAAGCAGGTAGAACAAGTTTTGTGGTGCCTTTCAGCTGCCTACCGGGGTAGTGTAAAAACTACCAACAGAACTCGTTTCTGGCACCTTCCCCGGTGGAGTTGTGCATGGGGTGTGTTTGGAACATTTTGTCACCAGCCGAGTCCAAAATTCAGCGATTCTCCATCTCAGCCCAGAAAGCAGGTAGAACAAGTTTTGTGGTGCCTTTCAGCTGCCTACCGGGGTAGTGTAAAAACTACCAACAGAACTCGTTTCTGGCACCTTCCCCGGTGGAGTTGTGCATGGGGTGTGTTTGGAACATTTTGTCACCAGCCGAGTCCAAAATTCAGCCGTTCCCCATCTCAGCCCAGAAAGCAGGTAGAACAAGTTTTGTGGTGCCTTTCAGCTGCCTACCGGGGTAGTGTAAAAACTACCAACAGAACTCGTTTCTGGCACCTTCCCCGGTGGAGTTGTGCATGGGGTGTGTTTGGAACATTTTGTCACCAGCCGAGTCCAAAATTCAGCGATTCCCCATCTCAAGCCCAGAAAGCAGGTAGAACAAGTTTTGTGGTGCCTTTCAGCTGCCTACCGGGGTAGTGTAAAAACTACCAACAGAACTCGTTTCTGGCACCTTCCCCGGTGGAGTTGTGCATGGGGTGTGTTTGGAACATTTTGTCACCAGCCGAGTCCAAAATTCAGCGATTCCCCATCTCAGCCCAGAAAGCAGGTAGAACAATTTTGTGGTGCCTTTCAGCTGCCTACCGGGGTAGTGTAAAAACTACCAACAGAACTCGTTTCTGGCACCTTCCCCGGTGGAGTTGTGCATGGGGTGTGTTTGGAACATTTTGTCACCAGCCGAGTCCAAAATTCAGCGATTCTCCATCTCAGCCCAGAAAGGAGGTAGAACAAGTTTTGTGGTGCCTTTCAGCTGCCTACCGGGGTAGTGTAAAAACTACCAACAGAACTCGTTTCTGGCACCTTCCCCGGTGGAGTTGTGCATGGGGTGTGTTTGGGACGTTTTGTCACCAGCCGAGTCCAAAATTCAGCGATTCCCCATCTCAGCCCAGAAAGCAGGTAGAACAAGTTTTGTGGTGCCTTTCAGCTGCCTACCGGGGTAGTGTAAAAACTACCAACAGAACTCGTTTCTGGCACCTTCCCCGGTGGAGTTGTGCATGGGGTGTGTTTGGAACATTTTGTCACCAGCCGAGTCCAAAATTCAGCGATTCCCCATCTCAGCCCAGAAAGCAGGTAGAACAAGTTTTGTGGTGCCTTTCAGCTGCCTACCGGGGTAGTGTAAAAACTACCAACAGAACTCGTTTCTGGCACCTTCCCCGGTGGAGTTGTGCATGGGGTGTGTTTGGAACATTTTGTCACCAGCCGAGTCCAAAATTCAGCGATTCCCCATCTCAGCCCAGAAAGCAGGTAGAACAAGTTTTGTGGTGCCTTTCAGCTGCCTACCGGGGTAGTGTAAAAACTACCAACAGAACTCGTTTCTGGCACCTTCCCCGGTGGAGTTGTGCATGGGGTGTGTTTGGAACATTTTGTCACCAGCCGAGTCCAAAATTCAGCGATTCCCCATCTCAGCCCAGAAAGCAGGTAGAAAAACTTTTGTGGTGCCTTTCAGCTGCCTACCGGGGTAGTGTAAAAACTACCAACAGAACTCGTTTCTGGCACCTTCCCCGGTGGAGTTGTGCATGGGGTGTGTTTGGAACATTTTGTCACCAGCCGAGTCCAAAATTCAGCGATTCCCCATCTCAGCCCAGAAAGCAGGTAGAACAAGTTTTGTGGTGCCTTTCAGCTGCCTACCGGGGTAGTGTAAAAACTACCAACAGAACTCGTTTCTGGCACCTTCCCCGGTGGAGTTGTGCATGGGGTGTGTTTGGAACATTTTGTCACCAGCCGAGTCCAAAATTCAGCGATTCCCCATCTCAGCCCAGAAAGCAGGTAGAACAATTTTGTGGTGCCTTTCAGCTGCCTACCGGGGTAGTGTAAAAACTACCAACAGAACTCGTTTCTGGCACCTTCCCCGGTGGAGTTGTGCATGGGGTGTGTTTGGAACATTTTGTCACTAGCCGAGTCCAAAATTCAGCGATTCCCCATCTCAGCCCAGAAAGCAGGTAGAAAAACTTTTGTGGTGCCTTTCAGCTGCCTACCGGGGTAGTGTAAAAACAACCAGCAGAACTCGTTTCTGGCACCTTCCCCGGTGGAGTTGTGCATGGGGTGTGTTTGGAACATTTTGTCACCAGCCGAGTCCAAAATTCAGCGATTCCCCATCTCAAGCCCAGAAAGCAGGTAGAACAAGTTTTGTGGTGCCTTTCAGCTGCCTACCGGGGTAGTGTAAAAACTACCAACAGAACTCGTTTCTGGCACCTTCCCCGGTGGAGTTGTGCATGGGGTGTGTTTGGAACATTTTGTCACCAGCCGAGTCCAAAATTCAGCGATTCCCCATCTCAGCCCAGAAAGCAGGTAGAACAAGTTTTGTGGTGCCTTTCAGCTGCCTACCGGGGTAGTGTAAAAACTACCAACAGAACTCGTTTCTGGCACCTTCCCCGGTGGAGTTGTGCATGGGGTGTGTTTGGAACATTTTGTCACCAGCCGAGTCCAAAATTCAGCGATTCCCCATCTCAGCCCAGAAAGCAGGTAGAACAATTTTGTGGTGCCTTTCAGCTGCCTACCGGGGTAGTGTAAAAACTACCAACAGAACTCGTTTCTGGCACCTTCCCCGGTGGAGTTGTGCATGGGGTGTGTTTGGAACATTTTGTCACCAGCCGAGTCCAAAATTCAGCGATTCCCCATCTCAGCCCAGAAAGGAGGTAGAACAAGTTTTGTGGTGCCTTTCAGCTGCCTACCGGGGTAGTGTAAAAACTACCAACAGAACTCGTTTCTGGCACCTTCCCCGGTGGAGTTGTGCATGGGGTGTGTTTGGGACGTTTTGTCACCAGCCGAGTCCAAAATTCAGCGATTCCCCATCTCAGCCCAGAAAGCAGGTAGAACAAGTTTTGTGGTGCCTTTCAGCTGCCTACCGGGGTAGTGTAAAAACTACCAACAGAACTCGTTTCTGGCACCTTCCCCGGTGGAGTTGTGCATGGGGTGTGTTTGGAACATTTTGTCACCAGCCGAGTCCAAAATTCAGCGATTCCCCATCTCAGCCCAGAAAGCAGGTACAAGTTTTGTGGTGCCTTTCAGCTGCCTACCGGGGTAGTGTAAAAACTACCAACAGAACTCGTTTCTGGCACCTTCCCCGGTGGAGTTGTGCATGGGGTGTGTTTGGAACATTTTGTCACCAGCCGAGTCCAAAATTCAGCGATTCCCCATCTCAGCCCAGAAAGCAGGTAGAACAAGTTTTGTGGTGCCTTTCAGCTGCCTACCGGGGTAGTGTAAAAACTACCAACAGAACTCGTTTCTGGCACCTTCCCCGGTGGAGTTGTGCATGGGGTGTGTTTGGAACATTTTGTCACCAGCCGAGTCCAAAATTCAGCGATTCCCCATCTCAGCCCAGAAAGCAGGTAGAACAAGTTTTGTGGTGCCTTTCAGCTGCCTACCGGGGTAGTGTAAAAACTACCAACAGAACTCGTTTCTGGCACCTTCCCCGGTGGAGTTGTGCATGGGGTGTGTTTGGAACATTTTGTCACCAGCCGAGTCCAAAATTCAGCGATTCCCCATCTCAGCCCAGAAAGCAGGTAGAACAAGTTTTGTGGTGCCTTTCAGCTGCCTACCGGGGTAGTGTAAAAACTACCAACAGAACTCGTTTCTGGCACCTTCCCCGGTGGAGTTGTGCATGGGGTGTGTTTGGAACATTTTGTCACCAGCCGAGTCCAAAATTCAGCGATTCCCCATCTCAGCCCAGAAAGCAGGTAGAACAATTTTGTGGTGCCTTTCAGCTGCCTACCGGGGTAGTGTAAAAACTACCAACAGAACTCGTTTCTGGCACCTTCCCCGGTGGAGTTGTGCATGGGGTGTGTTTGGAACATTTTGTCACTAGCCGAGTCCAAAATTCAGCGATTCCCCATCTCAGCCCAGAAAGCAGGTAGAAAAACTTTTGTGGTGCCTTTCAGCTGCCTACCGGGGTAGTGTAAAAACAACCAGCAGAACTCGTTTCTGGCACCTTCCCCGGTGGAGTTGTGCATGGGGTGTGTTTGGAACATTTTGTCACCAGCCGAGTCCAAAATTCAGCGATTCCCCATCTCAAGCCCAGAAAGCAGGTAGAACAAGTTTTGTGGTGCCTTTCAGCTGCCTACCGGGGTAGTGTAAAAACTACCAACAGAACTCGTTTCTGGCACCTTCCCCGGTGGAGTTGTGCATGGGGTGTGTTTGGAACATTTTGTCACCAGCCGAGTCCAAAATTCAGCGATTCCCCATCTCAGCCCAGAAAGCAGGTAGAACAAGTTTTGTGGTGCCTTTCAGCTGCCTACCGGGGTAGTGTAAAAACTACCAACAGAACTCGTTTCTGGCACCTTCCCCGGTGGAGTTGTGCATGGGGTGTGTTTGGAACATTTTGTCACCAGCCGAGTCCAAAATTCAGCGATTCCCCATCTCAGCCCAGAAAGCAGGTAGAACAAGTTTTGTGGTGCCTTTCAGCTGCCTACCGGGGTAGTGTAAAAACTACCAACAGAACTCGTTTCTGGCACCTTCCCCGGTGGAGTTGTGCATGGGGTGTGTTTGGAACATTTTGTCACCAGCCGAGTCCAAAATTCAGCCGTTCCCCATCTCAGCCCAGAAAGCAGGTAGAACAAGTTTTGTGGTGCCTTTCAGCTGCCTACCGGGGTAGTGTAAAAACTACCAACAGAACTCGTTTCTGGCACCTTCCCCGGTGGAGGTGTGCATGGGGTGTGTTTGGAACATTTTGTCACCAGCCGAGTCCAAAATTCAGCGATTCCCCATCTCAGCCCAGAAAGCAGGTAGAACAAGTTTTGTGGTGCCTTTCAGCTGCCTACCGGGGTAGTGTAAAAACTACCAACAGAACTCGTTTCTGGCACCTTCCCCGGTGGAGTTGTGCATGGGGTGTGTTTGGAACATTTTGTCACCAGCCGAGTCCAAAATTCAGCGATTCTCCATCGCAGCCCAGAAAGCAGGTAGAACAAGTTTTGTGGTGCCTTTCAGCTGCCTACCGGGGTAGTGTAAAAACTACCAACAGAACTCCTTTCTGGCACCTTCCCCGGTGGAGGTGTGCATGGGGTGTGTTTGGAACATTTTGTCACCAGCCGAGTCCAAAATTCAGCCGTTCCCCATCTCAGCCCAGAAAGCAGGTAGAACAAGTTTTGTGGTGCCTTTCAGCTGCCTACCGGGGTAGTGTAAAAACTACCAACAGAACTCGTTTCTGGCACCTTCCCCGGTGGAGGTGTGCATGGGGTGTGTTTGGAACATTTTGTCACCAGCCGAGTCCAAAATTCAGCGATTCCCCATCTCAAGCCCAGAAAGCAGGTAGAACAAGTTTTGTGGTGCCTTTCAGCTGCCTACCGGGGTAGTGTAAAAACTACCAACAGAACTCGTTTCTGGCACCTTCCCCGGTGGAGTTGTGCATGGGGTGTGTTTGGAACATTTTGTCACCAGCCGAGTCCAAAATTCAGCGATTCCCCATCTCAGCCCAGAAAGCAGGTAGAACAAGTTTTGTGGTGCCTTTCAGCTGCCTACCGGGGTAGTGTAAAAACTACCAACAGAACTCGTTTCTGGCACCTTCCCCGGTGGAGTTGTGCATGGGGTGTGTTTGGAACATTTTGTCACCAGCCGAGTCCAAAATTCAGCGATTCCCCATCTCAGCCCAGAAAGCAGGTAGAACAAGTTTTGTGGTGCCTTTCAGCTGCCTACCGGGGTAGTGTAAAAACTACCAACAGAACTCGTTTCTGGCACCTTCCCCGGTGGAGTTGTGCATGGGGTGTGTTTGGAACATTTTGTCACCAGCCGAGTCCAAAATTCAGCGATTCTCCATCGCAGCCCAGAAAGCAGGTAGAACAAGTTTTGTGGTGCCTTTCAGCTGCCTACCGGGGTAGTGTAAAAACTACCAACAGAACTCCTTTCTGGCACCTTCCCCGGTGGAGGTGTGCATGGGGTGTGTTTGGAACATTTTGTCACCAGCCGAGTCCAAAATTCAGCCGTTCCCCATCTCAGCCCAGAAAGCAGGTAGAACAAGTTTTGTGGTGCCTTTCAGCTGCCTACCGGGGTAGTGTAAAAACTACCAACAGAACTCGTTTCTGGCACCTTCCCCGGTGGAGGTGTGCATGGGGTGTGTTTGGAACATTTTGTCACCAGCCGAGTCCAAAATTCAGCGATTCCCCATCTCAAGCCCAGAAAGCAGGTAGAACAAGTTTTGTGGTGCCTTTCAGCTGCCTACCGGGGTAGTGTAAAAACTACCAACAGAACTCGTTTCTGGCACCTTCCCCGGTGGAGTTGTGCATGGGGTGTGTTTGGAACATTTTGTCACCAGCCGAGTCCAAAATTCAGCCGTTCCCCATCTCAGCCCAGAAAGCAGGTAGAACAAGTTTTGTGGTGCCTTTCAGCTGCCTACCGGGGTAGTGTAAAAACTACCAACAGAACTCGTTTCTGGCACCTTCCCCGGTGGAGTTGTGCATGGGGTGTGTTTGGAACATTTTGTCACCAGCCGAGTCCAAAATTCAGCGATTCCCCATCTCAGCCCAGAAAGCAGGTAGAACAAGTTTTGTGGTGCCTTTCAGCTGCCTACCGGGGTAGTGTAAAAACTACCAACAGAACTCGTTTCTGGCACCTTCCCCGGTGGAGTTGTGCATGGGGTGTGTTTGGAACATTTTGTCACCAGCCGAGTCCAAAATTCAGCCGTTCCCCATCTCAGCCCAGAAAGCAGGTAGAACAAGTTTTGTGGTGCCTTTCAGCTGCCTACCGGGGTAGTGTAAAAACTACCAACAGAACTCGTTTCTGGCACCTTCCCCGGTGGAGTTGTGCATGGGGTGTGTTTGGAACATTTTGTCACCAGCCGAGTCCAAAATTCAGCGATTCCCCATCTCAGCCCAGAAAGCAGGTAGAACAAGTTTTGTGGTGTCTTTCAGCTGCCTACCGGGGTAGTGTAAAAACTACCAACAGAACTCGTTTCTGGCACCTTCCCCGGTGGAGGTGTGCATGGGGTGTGTTTGGAACATTTTGTCACCAGCCGAGTCCAAAATTCAGCGATTCCCCATCTCAGCCCAGAAAGCAGGTAGAAAAACTTTTGTGGTGCCTTTCAGCTGCCTACCGGGGTAGTGTAAAAACTACCAACAGAACTCGTTTCTGGCACCTTCCCCGGTGGAGTTGTGCATGGGGTGTGTTTGGAACATTTTGTCACCAGCCGAGTCCAAAATTCAGCGATTCCCCATCTCAGCCCAGAAAGCAGGTAGAACAAGTTTTGTGGTGCCTTTCAGCTGCCTACCGGGGTACTGTAAAAACTACCAACAGAACTCGTTTCTGGCACCTTCCCCGGTGGAGTTGTGCATGGGGTGTGTTTGGAACATTTTGTCACCAGCCGAGTCCAAAATTCAGCGATTCCCCATCTCAGCCCAGAAAGCAGGTAGAACAAGTTTTGTGGTGCCTTTCAGCTGCCTACCGGGGTAGTGTAAAAACTACCAACAGAACTCGTTTCTGGCACCTTCCCCGGTGGAGTTGTGCATGGGGTGTGTTTGGAACATTTTGTCACCAGCCGAGTCCAAAATTCAGCGATTCCCCATCTCAGCCCAGAAAGCAGGTAGAACAACTTTTGTGGTGCCTTTCAGCTGCCTACCGGGGTAGTGTAAAAACTACCAACAGAACTCGTTTCTGGCACCTTCCCCGGTGGAGTTGTGCATGGGGTGTGTTTGGAACATTTTGTCACCAGCCGAGTCCAAAATTCAGCGATTCCCCATCTCAGCCCAGAAAGCAGGTAGAACAAGTTTTGTGGTGCCTTTCAGCTGCCTACCGGGGTAGTGTAAAAACTACCAACAGAACTCGTTTCTGGCACCTTCCCCGGTGGAGTTGTGCATGGGGTGTGTTTGGAACATTTTGTCACCAGCCGAGTCCAAAATTCAGCGATTCCCCATCTCAGCCCAGAAAGCAGGTACAACAAGTTTTGTGGTGCCTTTCAGCTGCCTACCGGGGTACTGTAAAAACTACCAACAGAACTCGTTTCTGGCACCTTCCCCGGTGGAGTTGTGCATGGGGTGTGTTTGGAACATTTTGTCACCAGCCGAGTCCAAAATTCAGCGATTCCCCATCTCAGCCCAGAAAGCAGGTAGAACAAGTTTTGTGGTGCCTTTCAGCTGCCTACCGGGGTAGTGTAAAAACTACCAACAGAACTCGTTTCTGGCACCTTCCCCGGTGGAGTTGTGCATGGGGTGTGTTTGGAACATTTTGTCACCAGCCGAGTCCAAAATTCAGCGATTCTCCATCTCAGCCCAGAAAGCAGGTAGAACAAGTTTTGTGGTGCCTTTCAGCTGCCTACCGGGGTAGTGTAAAAACTACCAACAGAACTCGTTTCTGGCACCTTCCCCGGTGGAGTTGTGCATGGGGTGTGTTTGGAACATTTTGTCACCAGCCGAGTCCAAAATTCAGCCGTTCCCCATCTCAGCCCAGAAAGCAGGTAGAACAAGTTTTGTGGTGCCTTTCAGCTGCCTACCGGGGTAGTGTAAAAACTACCAACAGAACTCGTTTCTGGCACCTTCCCCGGTGGAGTTGTGCATGGGGTGTGTTTGGAACATTTTGTCACCAGCCGAGTCCAAAATTCAGCGATTCCCCATCTCAAGCCCAGAAAGCAGGTAGAACAAGTTTTGTGGTGCCTTTCAGCTGCCTACCGGGGTAGTGTAAAAACTACCAACAGAACTCGTTTCTGGCACCTTCCCCGGTGGAGTTGTGCATGGGGTGTGTTTGGAACATTTTGTCACCAGCCGAGTCCAAAATTCAGCGATTCCCCATCTCAGCCCAGAAAGCAGGTAGAACAATTTTGTGGTGCCTTTCAGCTGCCTACCGGGGTAGTGTAAAAACTACCAACAGAACTCGTTTCTGGCACCTTCCCCGGAGGAGTTGTGCATGGGGTGTGTTTGGAACATTTTGTCACCAGCCGAGTCCAAAATTCAGCGATTCCCCATCTCAGCCCAGAAAGGAGGTAGAACAAGTTTTGTGGTGCCTTTCAGCTGCCTACCGGGGTAGTGTAAAAACTACCAACAGAACTCGTTTCTGGCACCTTCCCCGGTGGAGTTGTGCATGGGGTGTGTTTGGGACATTTTGTCACCAGCCAAGTCCAAAATTCAGCGATTCCCCATCTCAGCCCAGAAAGCAGGTAGAACAAGTTTTGTGGTGCCTTTCAGCTGCCTACCGGGGTAGTGTAAAAACTACCAACAGAACTCGTTTCTGGCACCTTCCCCGGTGGAGTTGTGCATGGGGTGTGTTTGGAACATTTTGTCAGCTGCCGAGTCCAAAATTCAGCGATTCCCCATCTCAGCCCAGAAAGCAGGTAGAACAAGTTTTGTGGTGCCTTTCAGCTGCCTACCGGGGTAGTGTAAAAACTACCAACAGAACTCGTTTCTGGCACCTTCCCCGGTGGAGGTGTGCATGGGGTGTGTTTGGAACATTTTGTCACCAGCCGAGTCCAAAATTCAGCGATTCCCCATCTCAGCCCAGAAAGCAGGTAGAACAAGTTTTGTGGTGCCTTTCAGCTGCCTACCGGGGTAGTGTAAAAACTACCAACAGAACTCGTTTCTGGCACCTTCCCCGGTGGAGTTGTGCATGGGGTGTGTTTGGAACATTTTGTCACCAGCCGAGTCCAAAATTCAGCGATTCTCCATCGCAGCCCAGAAAGCAGGTAGAACAAGTTTTGTGGTGCCTTTCAGCTGCCTACCGGGGTAGTGTAAAAACTACCAACAGAACTCCTTTCTGGCACCTTCCCCGGTGGAGGTGTGCATGGGGTGTGTTTGGAACATTTTGTCACCAGCCGAGTCCAAAATTCAGCCGTTCCCCATCTCAGCCCAGAAAGCAGGTAGAACAAGTTTTGTGGTGCCTTTCAGCTGCCTACCGGGGTAGTGTAAAAACTACCAACAGAACTCGTTTCTGGCACCTTCCCCGGTGGAGGTGTGCATGGGGTGTGTTTGGAACATTTTGTCACCAGCCGAGTCCAAAATTCAGCGATTCCCCATCTCAAGCCCAGAAAGCAGGTAGAACAAGTTTTGTGGTGCCTTTCAGCTGCCTACCGGGGTAGTGTAAAAACTACCAACAGAACTCGTTTCTGGCACCTTCCCCGGTGGAGTTGTGCATGGGGTGTGTTTGGAACATTTTGTCACCAGCCGAGTCCAAAATTCAGCGATTCCCCATCTCAGCCCAGAAAGCAGGTAGAACAAGTTTTGTGGTGCCTTTCAGCTGCCTACCGGGGTAGTGTAAAAACTACCAACAGAACTCGTTTCTGGCACCTTCCCCGGTGGAGTTGTGCATGGGGTGTGTTTGGAACATTTTGTCACCAGCCGAGTCCAAAATTCAGCGATTCCCCATCTCAGCCCAGAAAGCAGGTAGAACAAGTTTTGTGGTGCCTTTCAGCTGCCTACCGGGGTAGTGTAAAAACTACCAACAGAACTCGTTTCTGGCACCTTCCCCGGTGGAGTTGTGCATGGGGTGTGTTTGGAACATTTTGTCACCAGCCGAGTCCAAAATTCAGCGATTCTCCATCGCAGCCCAGAAAGCAGGTAGAACAAGTTTTGTGGTGCCTTTCAGCTGCCTACCGGGGTAGTGTAAAAACTACCAACAGAACTCCTTTCTGGCACCTTCCCCGGTGGAGGTGTGCATGGGGTGTGTTTGGAACATTTTGTCACCAGCCGAGTCCAAAATTCAGCCGTTCCCCATCTCAGCCCAGAAAGCAGGTAGAACAAGTTTTGTGGTGCCTTTCAGCTGCCTACCGGGGTAGTGTAAAAACTACCAACAGAACTCGTTTCTGGCACCTTCCCCGGTGGAGGTGTGCATGGGGTGTGTTTGGAACATTTTGTCACCAGCCGAGTCCAAAATTCAGCGATTCCCCATCTCAAGCCCAGAAAGCAGGTAGAACAAGTTTTGTGGTGCCTTTCAGCTGCCTACCGGGGTAGTGTAAAAACTACCAACAGAACTCGTTTCTGGCACCTTCCCCGGTGGAGTTGTGCATGGGGTGTGTTTGGAACATTTTGTCACCAGCCGAGTCCAAAATTCAGCCGTTCCCCATCTCAGCCCAGAAAGCAGGTAGAACAAGTTTTGTGGTGCCTTTCAGCTGCCTACCGGGGTAGTGTAAAAACTACCAACAGAACTCGTTTCTGGCACCTTCCCCGGTGGAGTTGTGCATGGGGTGTGTTTGGAACATTTTGTCACCAGCCGAGTCCAAAATTCAGCGATTCCCCATCTCAGCCCAGAAAGCAGGTAGAACAAGTTTTGTGGTGCCTTTCAGCTGCCTACCGGGGTAGTGTAAAAACTACCAACAGAACTCGTTTCTGGCACCTTCCCCGGTGGAGTTGTGCATGGGGTGTGTTTGGAACATTTTGTCACCAGCCGAGTCCAAAATTCAGCCGTTCCCCATCTCAGCCCAGAAAGCAGGTAGAACAAGTTTTGTGGTGCCTTTCAGCTGCCTACCGGGGTAGTGTAAAAACTACCAACAGAACTCGTTTCTGGCACCTTCCCCGGTGGAGTTGTGCATGGGGTGTGTTTGGAACATTTTGTCACCAGCCGAGTCCAAAATTCAGCGATTCCCCATCTCAGCCCAGAAAGCAGGTAGAACAAGTTTTGTGGTGTCTTTCAGCTGCCTACCGGGGTAGTGTAAAAACTACCAACAGAACTCGTTTCTGGCACCTTCCCCGGTGGAGTTGTGCATGGGGTGTGTTTGGAACATTTTGTCACCAGCCGAGTCCAAAATTCAGCGATTCCCCATCTCAGCCCAGAAAGCAGGTAGAAAAACTTTTGTGGTGCCTTTCAGCTGCCTACCGGGGTAGTGTAAAAACTACCAACAGAACTCGTTTCTGGCACCTTCCCCGGTGGAGTTGTGCATGGGGTGTGTTTGGAACATTTTGTCACCAGCCGAGTCCAAAATTCAGCGATTCCCCATCTCAGCCCAGAAAGCAGGTAGAACAAGTTTTGTGGTGCCTTTCAGCTGCCTACCGGGGTACTGTAAAAACTACCAACAGAACTCGTTTCTGGCACCTTCCCCGGTGGAGTTGTGCATGGGGTGTGTTTGGAACATTTTGTCACCAGCCGAGTCCAAAATTCAGCGATTCCCCATCTCAGCCCAGAAAGCAGGTAGAACAAGTTTTGTGGTGCCTTTCAGCTGCCTACCGGGGTAGTGTAAAAACTACCAACAGAACTCGTTTCTGGCACCTTCCCCGGTGGAGTTGTGCATGGGGTGTGTTTGGAACATTTTGTCACCAGCCGAGTCCAAAATTCAGCGATTCCCCATCTCAGCCCAGAAAGCAGGTAGAACAACTTTTGTGGTGCCTTTCAGCTGCCTACCGGGGTAGTGTAAAAACTACCAACAGAACTCGTTTCTGGCACCTTCCCCGGTGGAGTTGTGCATGGGGTGTGTTTGGAACATTTTGTCACCAGCCGAGTCCAAAATTCAGCGATTCCCCATCTCAGCCCAGAAAGCAGGTAGAACAAGTTTTGTGGTGCCTTTCAGCTGCCTACCGGGGTAGTGTAAAAACTACCAACAGAACTCGTTTCTGGCACCTTCCCCGGTGGAGTTGTGCATGGGGTGTGTTTGGAACATTTTGTCACCAGCCGAGTCCAAAATTCAGCGATTCCCCATCTCAGCCCAGAAAGCAGGTACAACAAGTTTTGTGGTGCCTTTCAGCTGCCTACCGGGGTACTGTAAAAACTACCAACAGAACTCGTTTCTGGCACCTTCCCCGGTGGAGTTGTGCATGGGGTGTGTTTGGAACATTTTGTCACCAGCCGAGTCCAAAATTCAGCGATTCCCCATCTCAGCCCAGAAAGCAGGTAGAACAAGTTTTGTGGTGCCTTTCAGCTGCCTACCGGGGTAGTGTAAAAACTACCAACAGAACTCGTTTCTGGCACCTTCCCCGGTGGAGTTGTGCATGGGGTGTGTTTGGAACATTTTGTCACCAGCCGAGTCCAAAATTCAGCGATTCTCCATCTCAGCCCAGAAAGCAGGTAGAACAAGTTTTGTGGTGCCTTTCAGCTGCCTACCGGGGTAGTGTAAAAACTACCAACAGAACTCGTTTCTGGCACCTTCCCCGGTGGAGTTGTGCATGGGGTGTGTTTGGAACATTTTGTCACCAGCCGAGTCCAAAATTCAGCCGTTCCCCATCTCAGCCCAGAAAGCAGGTAGAACAAGTTTTGTGGTGCCTTTCAGCTGCCTACCGGGGTAGTGTAAAAACTACCAACAGAACTCGTTTCTGGCACCTTCCCCGGTGGAGTTGTGCATGGGGTGTGTTTGGAACATTTTGTCACCAGCCGAGTCCAAAATTCAGCGATTCCCCATCTCAAGCCCAGAAAGCAGGTAGAACAAGTTTTGTGGTGCCTTTCAGCTGCCTACCGGGGTAGTGTAAAAACTACCAACAGAACTCGTTTCTGGCACCTTCCCCGGTGGAGTTGTGCATGGGGTGTGTTTGGAACATTTTGTCACCAGCCGAGTCCAAAATTCAGCGATTCCCCATCTCAGCCCAGAAAGCAGGTAGAACAATTTTGTGGTGCCTTTCAGCTGCCTACCGGGGTAGTGTAAAAACTACCAACAGAACTCGTTTCTGGCACCTTCCCCGGAGGAGTTGTGCATGGGGTGTGTTTGGAACATTTTGTCACCAGCCGAGTCCAAAATTCAGCGATTCCCCATCTCAGCCCAGAAAGGAGGTAGAACAAGTTTTGTGGTGCCTTTCAGCTGCCTACCGGGGTAGTGTAAAAACTACCAACAGAACTCGTTTCTGGCACCTTCCCCGGTGGAGTTGTGCATGGGGTGTGTTTGGGACATTTTGTCACCAGCCGAGTCCAAAATTCAGCGATTCCCCATCTCAGCCCAGAAAGCAGGTAGAACAAGTTTTGTGGTGCCTTTCAGCTGCCTACCGGGGTAGTGTAAAAACTACCAACAGAACTCGTTTCTGGCACCTTCCCCGGTGGAGTTGTGCATGGGGTGTGTTTGGAACATTTTGTCACCAGCCGAGTCCAAAATTCAGCGATTCCCCATCTCAGCCCAGAAAGCAGGTACAACAAGTTTTGTGGTGCCTTTCAGCTGCCTACCGGGGTAGTGTAAAAACTACCAACAGAACTCGTTTCTGGCACCTTCCCCGGTGGAGTTGTGCATGGGGTGTGTTTGGAACATTTTGTCACCAGCCGAGTCCAAAATTCAGCGATTCCCCATCTCAGCCCAGAAAGCAGGTAGAACAACTTTTGTGGTGCCTTTCAGCTGCCTACCGGGGTAGTGTAAAAACTACCAACAGAACTCGTTTCTGGCACCTTCCCCGGTGGAGTTGTGCATGGGGTGTGTTTGGAACATTTTGTCACCAGCCGAGTCCAAAATTCAGCGATTCCCCATCTCAGCCCAGAAAGCAGGTAGAAAAACTTTTGTGGTGCCTTTCTCTTGCCTACCGGTGTAGTGTAAAAACTACCAACAGAACTCGTTTCTGGCACCTTCCCCGGTGGAGTTGTGCATGGGGTGTGTTTGGAACATTTTGTCACCAGCCGAGTCCAAAACTCAGCGATTCCCCATCTCAGCCCAGAAAGCAGGTAGAACAATTTTGTGGTGCCTTTCAGCTGCCTACCGGGGTAGTGTAAAAACTACCAACAGAACTCGTTTCTGGCACCTTCCCCGGTGGAGTTGTGCATGGGGTGTGTTTGGAACATTTTGTCACCAGCCGAGTCCAAAATTCAGCGATTCCCCATCTCAGCCCAGAAAGCAGGTAGAACAATTTTGTGGTGCCTTTCAGCTGCCTACCGGGGTAGTGTAAAAACTACCAACAGAACTCGTTTCTGGCACCTTCCCCGGTGGAGTTGTGCATGGGGTGTGTTTGGAACATTTTGTCACTAGCCGAGTCCAAAATTCAGCGATTCCCCATCTCAGCCCAGAAAGCAGGTAGAAAAACTTTTGTGGTGCCTTTCAGCTGCCTACCGGGGTAGTGTAAAAACAACCAGCAGAACTCGTTTCTGGCACCTTCCCCGGTGGAGTTGTGCATGGGGTGTGTTTGGAACATTTTGTCACCAGCCGAGTCCAAAATTCAGCGATTCTCCATCTCAGCCCAGAAAGCAGGTAGAACAAGTTTTGTGGTGCCTTTCAGCTGCCTACCGGGGTAGTGTAAAAACTACCAAGAGAACTCGTTTCTGGCACCTTCCCCGGTGGAGTTGTGCATGGGGTGTGTTTGGAACATTTTGTCACCAGCCGAGTCCAAAATTCAGCGATTCCCCATCTCAGCCCAGAAAGCAGGTAGAAAAACTTTTGTGGTGCCTTTCTCTTGCCTACCGGTGTAGTGTAAAAACTACCAACAGAACTCGTTTCTGGCACCTTCCCCGGTGGAGTTGTGCATGGGGTGTGTTTGGAACATTTTGTCACCAGCCGAGTCCAAAACTCAGCGATTCCCCATCTCAGCCCAGAAAGCAGGTAGAACAATTTTGTGGTGCCTTTCAGCTGCCTACCGGGGTAGTGTAAAAACTACCAACAGAACTCGTTTCTGGCACCTTCCCCGGTGGAGTTGTGCATGGGGTGTGTTTGGAACATTTTGTCACCAGCCGAGTCCAAAATTCAGCGATTCCCCATCTCAGCCCAGAAAGCAGGTAGAACAATTTTGTGGTGCCTTTCAGCTGCCTACCGGGGTAGTGTAAAAACTACCAACAGAACTCGTTTCTGGCACCTTCCCCGGTGGAGTTGTGCATGGGGTGTGTTTGGAACATTTTGTCACTAGCCGAGTCCAAAATTCAGCGATTCCCCATCTCAGCCCAGAAAGCAGGTAGAAAAACTTTTGTGGTGCCTTTCAGCTGCCTACCGGGGTAGTGTAAAAACAACCAGCAGAACTCGTTTCTGGCACCTTCCCCGGTGGAGTTGTGCATGGGGTGTGTTTGGAACATTTTGTCACCAGCCGAGTCCAAAATTCAGCGATTCTCCATCTCAGCCCAGAAAGCAGGTAGAACAAGTTTTGTGGTGCCTTTCAGCTGCCTACCGGGGTAGTGTAAAAACTACCAAGAGAACTCGTTTCTGGCACCTTCCCCGGTGGAGTTGTGCATGGGGTGTGTTTGGAACATTTTGTCAGCAGCCGAGTCCAAAATTCAGCGATTCCCCATCTCAGCCCAGAAAGCAGGTAGAACAAGTTTTGTGGTGCCTTTCAGCTGCCTACCGGGGTAGTGTAAAAACTACCAACAGAACTCGTTTCTGGCACCTTCCCCGGTGGAGTTGTGCATGGGGTGTGTTTGGAATATTTTGTCAGCAGCCGAGTCCAAAACTCAGCTGATCCCCATCTCAGCCCAGAAAGCAGGTAGAACAAGTTTTGTGGTGCCTTTCAGCTGCCTACCGGGGTAGTGTAAAAACTACCAACAGAACTCGTTTCTGGCACCTTCCCCGGTGGAGGTGTGCATGGGGTGTGTTTGGAACATTTTGTTACCAGCCGAGTCCAAAATTCAGCGATTCCCCATCTCAGCCCAGAAAGCAAGTAGAAAAACTTTTGTGGTGCCTTTCAGCTGCCTACCGGGGTAGTGTAAAAACTACCAACAGAACTCGTTTCTGGCACCTTCCCCGGTGGAGTTGTGCATGGGCTGTGTTTGGAACATTTTGTCACCAGCCGAGTCCAAAATTCAGCCGTTCCCCATCTCAGCCCAGAAAGCAGGTAGAACAAGTTTTGTGGTGCCTTTCTCTTGCCTACCGGGGTAGTGTAAAAACTACCAACAGAAGTCGTTTCTGGCACCTTCCCCGGTGGAGTTGTGCATGGGGTGTGTTTGGAACATTTTGTCACCAGCCGAGTCCAAAATTCAGCGATTCCCCATCTCAGCCCAGAAAGCAGGTAGAACAAGTTTTGTGGTGCCTTTCAGCTGCCTACCGGGGTAGTGTAAAAACTACCAACAGAACTCGTTTCTGGCACCTTCCCCGGTGGAGTTGTGCATGGGGTGTGTTTGGAACATTTTGTCACCAGCCGAGTCCAACATTCAGCCGTTCCCCATCTCAGCCCAGAAAGCAGGTAGAACAAGTTTTGTGGTGCCTTTCAGCTGCCTACCGGGGTAGTGTAAAAACTACCAACAGAACTCGTTTCTGGCACCTTCCCCGGTGGAGTTGTGCATGGGGTGTGTTTGGAACATTTTGTCACCAGCCGAGTCCAAAATTCAGCGATTCCCCATCTCAGCCCAGAAAGCAGGTACAAAAAGTTTTGTGGTGCCTTTCAGCTGCCTACCGGGGTAGTGTAAAAACTACCAACAGAACTCGTTTCTGGCACCTTCCCCGGTGGAGTTGTGCATGGGGTGTGTTTGGAACATTTTGTCACCAGCCGAGTCCAAAATTCAGCGATTCCCCATCTCAGCCCAGAAAGCAGGTAGAACAAGTTTTGTGGTGCCTTTCAGCTGCCTACCGGGGTAGTGTAAAAACTACCAACAGAACTCGTTTCTGGCACCTTCCCCGGTGGAGCTGTGCATGGGGTGTGTTTGGAACATTTTGTCACCAGCCGAGTCCAAAATTCAGCGATTCCCCATCTCAGCCCAGAAAGCAGGTACAACAAGTTTTGTGGTGCCTTTCAGCTGCCTACCGGGGTAGTGTAAAAACTACCAACAGAACTCGTTTCTGGCACCTTCCCCGGTGGAGTTGTGCATGGGGTGTGTTTGGAACATTTTGTCACCAGCCGAGTCCAAAATTCAGCCGTTCCCCATCTCAGCCCAGAAAGCAGGTAGAACAAGTTTTGTGGTGCCTTTCAGGTGCCTACCGGGGTAGTGTAAAAACTACCAACAGAACTCGTTTCTGGCACCTTCCCCGGTGGAGTTGTGCATGGGGTGTGTTTGGAACATTTTGTCACCAGCCGAGTCCAAAATTCAGCGATTCTCCATCTCAGCCCAGAAAGCAGGTACAAAAACTTTTGTGGTGCCTTTCAGCTGCCTACCGGGGTAGTGTAAAAACTACCAACAGAACTCGTTTCTGGCACCTTTGCCGGTGGAGGTGTGCATGGGGTGTGTTTGGAACATTTTGTTAACAGCCGAGTCCAAAATTCAGCTGTTCCCCATCTCAGCCCAGAAAGCAAGTAGAAAAACTTTTGTGGTGCCTTTCAGGTGCCTACCGGGGTAGTGTAAAAACTACCAACAGAACTCGTTTCTGGCACCTTCCCCGGTGGAGTTGTGCATGGGGTGTGTTTGGAACATTTTGTCACCAGCCGAGTCCAAAATTCAGCGATTCCCCATCTCAGCCCAGAAAGCAGGTAGAACAAGTTTTGTGGTGCCTTTCAGCTGCCTACCGGGGTAGTGTAAAAACTACCAACAGAACTCGTTTCTGGCACCTTCCCCGGTGGAGTTGTGCATGGGGTGTGTTTGGAACATTTTGTCACCAGCCGAGTCCAAAATTCAGCGATTCCCCATCTCAGCCCAGAAAGCAGGTAGAACAAGTTTTGTGGTGCCTTTCAGCTGCCTACCGGGGTAGTGTAAAAACTACCAACAGAACTCGTTTCTGGCACCTTCCCCGGTGGAGTTGTGCATGGGGTGTGTTTGGAACATTTTGTCACCAGCCGAGTCCAAAATTCAGCGATTCCCCATCTCAGCCCAGAAAGCAGGTAGAACAAGTTTTGTGGTGCCTTTCAGCTGCCTACCGGGGTAGTGTAAAAACTACCAACAGAACTCGTTTCTGGCACCTTCCCCGGTGGAGTTGTGCATGGGGTGTGTTTGGAACATTTTGTCACCAGCCGAGTCCAAAATTCAGCGATTCCCCATCTCAGCCCAGAAAGCAGGTAGAACAAGTTTTGTGGTGCCTTTCAGGTGCCTACCGGGGTAGTGTAAAAACTACCAACAGAACTCGTTTCTGGCACCTTCCCCGGTGGAGTTGTGCATGGGGTGTGTTTGGAACATTTTGTCACCAGCCGAGTCCAAAATTCAGCGATTCCCCATCTCAGCCCAGAAAGCAGGTAGAACAAGTTTTGTGGTGCCTTTCAGGTGCCTACCGGGGTAGTGTAAAAACTACCAACAGAACTCGTTTCTGGCACCTTCCCCGGTGGAGTTGTGCATGGGGTGTGTTTGGAACATTTTGTCACCAGCCGAGTCCAAAATTCAGCGAGTCTCCATCTCAGCCCAGAAAGCAGGTACAAAAACTTTTGTGGTGCCTTTCAGCTGCCTACCGGGGTAGTGTAAAAACTACCAACAGAACTCGTTTCTGGCACCTTTGCCGGTGGAGGTGTGCATGGGGTGTGTTTGGAACATTTTGTCACCAGCCGAGTCCAAAATTCAGCTGTTCCCCATCTCAGCCCAGAAAGCAAGTAGAAAACTTTTGTGGTGCCTTTCAGGTGCCTACCGGGGTAGTGTAAAAACTACCAACAGAACTCGTTTCTGGCACCTTCCCCGGTGGAGTTGTGCATGGGCTGTGTTTGGAACATTTTGTCACCAGCCGAGTCCAAAATTCAGCTGTTCCCCATCTCAGCCCAGAAAGCAGGTACAACAAGTTTTGTGGTGCCTTTCTCTTGCCTACCGGGGTAGTGTAAAAACTACCAACAGAACTCGTTTCTGGCACCTTCCCCGGTGGAGTTGTGCATGGGGTGTGTTTGGAACATTTTGTCACCAGCCGAGTCCAAAATTCAGCGATTCCCCATCTCAGCCCAGAAAGCAGGTAGAACAAGTTTTGTGGTGCCTTTCAGCTGCCTACCGGGGTAGTGTAAAAACTACCAACAGAACTCGTTTCTGGCACCTTCCCCGGTGGAGTTGTGCATGGGGTGTGTTTGGAACATTTTGTCACCAGCCGAGTCCAAAATTCAGCCGTTCCCCATCTCAGCCCAGAAAGCAGGTAGAACAAGTTTTGTGGTGCCTTTCAGCTGCCTACCGGGGTAGTGTAAAAACTACCAACAGAACTCGTTTCTGGCACCTTCCCCGGTGGAGTTGTGCATGGGGTGTGTTTGGAACATTTTGTCAGCAGCCGAGTCCAAAATTCAGCGATTCTCCATCTCAGCCCAGAAAGCAGGTAGAACAAGTTTTGTGGTGCCTTTCAGCTGCCTACCGGGGTAGTGTAAAAACTACCAACAGAACTCGTTTCTGGCACCTTTGCCGGTGGAGGTGTGCATGGGGTGTGTTTGGAACTTTTTGTCAGCAGCCGAGTCCAAAACTCAGCTGATCCCCATCTCAGCCCAGAAAGCAGGTAGAACAAGTTTTGTGGTGCCTTTCAGCTGCCTACCGGGGTAGTGTAAAAACTACCAACAGAACTCGTTTCTGGCACCTTCCCCGGTGGAGCTGTGCATGGGGTGTGTTTGGAACATTTTGTCAGCAGCCGAGTCCAAAATTCAGCTGTTCCCCATCTCAGCCCAGAAAGCAGGTAGAACAAGTTTTGTGGTGCCTTTCTCTTGCCTACCGGGGTAGTGTAAAAACTACCAACAGAACTCGTTTCTGGCACCTTCCCCGGTGGAGTTGTGCATGGGGTGTGTTTGGAACATTTTGTTACCAGCCGAGTCCAAAATTCAGCCGTTCCCCATCTCAGCCCAGAAAGCAGGTAGAACAAGTTTTGTGGTGCCTTTCAGCTGCCTACCGGGGTAGTGTAAAAACTACCAACAGAACTCGTTTCTGGCACCTTCCCCGGTGGAGTTGTGCATGGGGTGTGTTTGGAACATTTTGTCAGCAGCCGAGTCCAAAATTCAGCGATTCCCCATCTCAGCCCAGAAAGCAGGTAGAACAAGTTTTGTGGTGCCTTTCAGCTGCCTACCGGGGTAGTGTAAAAACTACCAACAGAACTCGTTTCTGGCACCTTCCCCGGTGGAGTTGTGCATGGGGTGTGTTTGGAACATTTTGTCACCAGCCGAGTCCAAAATTCAGCGATTCCCCATCTCAGCCCAGAAAGCAGGTAGAACAAGTTTTGTGGTGCCTTTCAGCTGCCTACCGGGGTAGTGTAAAAACTACCAACAGAACTCGTTTCTGGCACCTTCCCCGGTGGAGCTGTGCATGGGGTGTGTTTGGAACATTTTGTCACCAGCCGAGTCCAAAATTCAGCGATTCCCCATCTCAGCCCAGAAAGCAGGTAGAACAAGTTTTGTGGTGCCTTTCTCTTGCCTACCGGGGTAGTGTAAAAACTACCAACAGAACTCGTTTCTGGCACCTTCCCCGGTGGAGTTGTGCATGGGGTGTGTTTGGAACATTTTGTCACCAGCCGAGTCCAAAATTCAGCGATTCTCCATCTCAGCCCAGAAAGCAGGTACAAAAACTTTTGTGGTGCCTTTCAGCTGCCTACCGGGGTAGTGTAAAAACTACCAACAGAACTCGTTTCTGGCACCTTTGCCGGTGGAGGTGTGCATGGGGTGTGTTTGGAACATTTTGTCAGCAGCCGAGTCCAAAATTCAGCGATTCCCCATCTCAGCCCAGAAAGCAAGTAGAAAAACTTTTGTGGTGCCTTTCAGGTGCCTACCGGGGTAGTGTAAAAACTACCAACAGAACTCGTTTCTGGCACCTTCCCCGGTGGAGTTGTGCATGGGCTGTGTTTGGAACATTTTGTCACCAGCCGAGTCCAAAATTCAGCCGTTCCCCATCTCAGCCCAGAAAGCAGGTAGAACAAGTTTTGTGGTGCCTTTCAGCTGCCTACCGGGGTAGTGTAAAAACTACCAACAGAACTCGTTTCTGGCACCTTCCCCGGTGGAGGTGTGCATGGGGTGTGTTTGGAACATTTTGTCACCAGCCGAGTCCAAAATTCAGCGATTCCCCATCTCAAGCCCAGAAAGCAGGTAGAACAAGTTTTGTGGTGCCTTTCAGCTGCCTACCGGGGTAGTGTAAAAACTACCAACAGAACTCGTTTCTGGCACCTTCCCCGGTGGAGTTGTGCATGGGGTGTGTTTGGAACATTTTGTCACCAGCCGAGTCCAAAATTCAGCGATTCCCCATCTCAGCCCAGAAAGCAGGTAGAACAAGTTTTGTGGTGCCTTTCAGCTGCCTACCGGGGTAGTGTAAAAACTACCAACAGAACTCGTTTCTGGCACCTTTGCCGGTGGAGGTGTGCATGGGGTGTGTTTGGAACTTTTTGTCAGCAGCCGAGTCCAAAATTCAGCGATTCCCCATCTCAGCCCAGAAAGCAGGTACAACAACTTTTGTGGTGCCTTTCAGCTGCCTACCGGGGTAGTGTAAAAACTACCAACAGAACTCGTTTCTGGCACCTTCCCCGGTGGAGTTGTGCATGGGGTGTGTTTGGAACATTTTGTCACCAGCCGAGTCCAAAATTCAGCGATTCCCCATCTCAGCCCAGAAAGCAGGTAGAACAAGTTTTGTGGTGCCTTTCAGCTGCCTACCGGGGTAGTGTAAAAACTACCAACAGAACTCGTTTCTGGCACCTTCCCCGGTGGAGTTGTGCATGGGGTGTGTTTGGAACATTTTGTCACCAGCCGAGTCCAAAATTCAGCGATTCTCCATCTCAGCCCAGAAAGCAGGTAGAACAAGTTTTGTGGTGCCTTTCTCTTGCCTACCGGGGTAGTGTAAAAACTACCAACAGAACTCCTTTCTGGCACCTTTGCCGGTGGAGGTGTGCATGGGGTGTGTTTGGAACATTTTGTCACCAGCCGAGTCCAAAATTCAGCCGTTCCCCATCTCAGCCCAGAAAGCAGGTAGAACAAGTTTTGTGGTGCCTTTCTCTTGCCTACCGGGGTAGTGTAAAAACTACCAACAGAACTCGTTTCTGGCACCTTCCCCGGTGGAGTTGTGCATGGGGTGTGTTTGGAACATTTTGTCACCAGCCGAGTCCAAAATTCAGCGATTCCCCATCTCAAGCCCAGAAAGCAGGGAGAACAAGTTTTGTGGTGCCTTTCAGCTGCCTACCGGGGTAGTGTAAAAACTACCAACAGAACTCGTTTCTGGCACCTTCCCCGGTGGAGTTGTGCATGGGGTGTGATTGGAACATTTTGTCAGCAGCCGAGTCCAAAATTCAGCGATTCCCCATCTCAGCCCAGAAAGCAGGTAGAACAAGTTTTGTGGTGCCTTTCAGCTGCCTACCGGGGTAGTGTAAAAACTACCAACAGAACTCGTTTCTGGCACCTTCCCCGGTGGAGTTGTGCATGGGGTGTGTTTGGAACATTTTGTCACCAGCCGAGTCCAAAATTCAGCGATTCCCCATCTCAGCCCAGAAAGCAGGTAGAACAAGTTTTGTGGTGCCTTTCAGCTGCCTACCGGGGTAGTGTAAAAACTACCAACAGAACTCGTTTCTGGCACCTTCCCCGGTGGAGGTGTGCATGGGGTGTGTTTGGAACATTTTGTCACCAGCCGAGTCCAAAATTCAGCGATTCTCCATCTCAGCCCAGAAAGCAGGTACAAAAAGTTTTGTGGTGCCTTTCAGCTGCCTACCGGGGTAGTGTAAAAACTACCAACAGAACTCGTTTCTGGCACCTTCCCCGGTGGAGGTGTGCATGGGGTGTGTTTGGAACATTTTGTCACCAGCCGAGTCCAAAATTCAGCGATTCCCCATCTCAGCCCAGAAAGCAGGTAGAACAAGTTTTGTGGTGCCTTTCAGCTGCCTACCGGGGTAGTGTAAAAACTACCAACAGAACTCGTTTCTGGCACCTTCCCCGGTGGAGTTGTGCATGGGGTGTGTTTGGAACATTTTGTCAGCAGCCGAGTCCAAAATTCAGCGATTCCCCATCTCAGCCCAGAAAGCAGGTAGAACAAGTTTTGTGGTGCCTTTCAGCTGCCTACCGGGGTAGTGTAAAAACTACCAACAGAACTCGTTTCTGGCACCTTTGCCGGTGGAGGTGTGCATGGGGTGTGTTTGGAACATTTTGTTAACAGCCGAGTCCAAAATTCAGCTGTTCCCCATCTCAGCCCAGAAAGCAAGTAGAAAAACTTTTGTGGTGCCTTTCAGGTGCCTACCGGGGTAGTGTAAAAACTACCAACAGAACTCGTTTCTGGCACCTTCCCCGGTGGAGTTGTGCATGGGCTGTGTTTGGAACATTTTGTCACCAGCCGAGTCCAAAATTCAGCGATTCCCCATCTCAGCCCAGAAAGCAGGTAGAACAAGTTTTGTGGTGCCTTTCAGCTGCCTACCGGGGTAGTGTAAAAACTACCAACAGAACTCGTTTCTGGCACCTTCCCCGGTGGAGTTGTGCATGGGGTGTGTTTGGAACATTTTGTCACCAGCCGAGTCCAAAATTCAGCCGTTCCCCATCTCAGCCCAGAAAGCAGGTAGAACAAGTTTTGTGGTGCCTTTCAGCTGCCTACCGGGGTAGTGTAAAAACTACCAACAGAACTCGTTTCTGGCACCTTCCCCGGTGGAGTTGTGCATGGGGTGTGTTTGGAACATTTTGTCACCAGCCGAGTCCAAAATTCAGCGATTCCCCATCTCAGCCCAGAAAGCAGGTACAACAACTTTTGTGGTGCCTTTCAGGTGCCTACCGGGGTAGTGTAAAAACTACCAACAGAAGTCGTTTCTGGCACCTTCCCCGGTGGAGTTGTGCATGGGGTGTGTTTGGAACATTTTGTCACCAGCCGAGTCCAAAATTCAGCGATTCTCCATCTCAGCCCAGAAAGCAGGTAGAACAAGTTTTGTGGTGCCTTTCTCTTGCCTACCGGGGTAGTGTAAAAACTACCAACAGAACTCGTTTCTGGCACCTTCCCCGGTGGAGTTGTGCATGGGGTGTGTTTGGAACATTTTGTCACTAGCCGAGTCCAAAATTCAGCCGTTCCCCATCTCAGCCCAGAAAGCAGGTAGAACAAGTTTTGTGGTGCCTTTCTCTTGCCTACCGGGGTAGTGTAAAAACTACCAACAGAACTCGTTTCTGGCACCTTCCCCGGTGGAGTTGTGCATGGGGTGTGTTTGGAACATTTTGTCACCAGCCGAGTCCAAAATTCAGCGATTCCCCATCTCAAGCCCAGAAAGCAGGGAGAACAAGTTTTGTGGTGCCTTTCAGCTGCCTACCGGGGTAGTGTAAAAACTACCAACAGAACTCGTTTCTGGCACCTTCCCCGGTGGAGTTGTGCATGGGGTGTGTTTGGAACATTTTGTCAGCAGCCGAGTCCAAAATTCAGCGATTCCCCATCTCAGCCCAGAAAGCAGGTAGAACAAGTTTTGTGGTGCCTTTCAGCTGCCTACCGGGGTAGTGTAAAAACTACCAACAGAACTCGTTTCTGGCACCTTCCCCGGTGGAGTTGTGCATGGGGTGTGTTTGGAACATTTTGTCACCAGCCGAGTCCAAAATTCAGCGATTCCCCATCTCAGCCCAGAAAGCAGGTAGAACAAGTTTTGTGGTGCCTTTCAGCTGCCTACCGGGGTAGTGTAAAAACTACCAACAGAACTCGTTTCTGGCACCTTCCCCGGTGGAGGTGTGCATGGGGTGTGTTTGGAACATTTTGTCACCAGCCGAGTCCAAAATTCAGCGATTCTCCATCTCAGCCCAGAAAGCAGGTACAAAAAGTTTTGTGGTGCCTTTCAGCTGCCTACCGGGGTAGTGTAAAAACTACCAACAGAACTCCTTTCTGGCACCTTTGCCGGTGGAGGTGTGCATGGGGTGTGTTTGGAACATTTTGTCACCAGCCGAGTCCAAAATTCAGCGATTCCCCATCTCAGCCCAGAAAGCAGGTAGAACAAGTTTTGTGGTGCCTTTCAGCTGCCTACCGGGGTAGTGTAAAAACTACCAACAGAACTCGTTTCTGGCACCTTCCCCGGTGGAGTTGTGCATGGGGTGTGTTTGGAACATTTTGTCACCAGCCGAGTCCAAAATTCAGCGATTCCCCATCTCAGCCCAGAAAGCAGGTAGAACAAGTTTTGTGGTGCCTTTCAGCTGCCTACCGGGGTAGTGTAAAAACTACCAACAGAACTCGTTTCTGGCACCTTCCCCGGTGGAGTTGTGCATGGGGTGTGTTTGGAACATTTTGTCACCAGCCGAGTCCAAAATTCAGCGATTCCCCATCTCAGCCCAGAAAGCAGGTAGAACAAGTTTTGTGGTGCCTTTCAGCTGCCTACCGGGGTAGTGTAAAAACTACCAACAGAACTCGTTTCTGGCACCTTCCCCGGTGGAGCTGTGCATGGGGTGTGTTTGGAACATTTTGTCACCAGCCGAGTCCAAAATTCAGCGATTCCCCATCTCAGCCCAGAAAGCAGGTAGAACAAGTTTTGTGGTGCCTTTCAGGTGCCTACCGGGGTAGTGTAAAAACTACCAACAGAACTCGTTTCTGGCACCTTCCCCGGTGGAGTTGTGCATGGGGTGTGTTTGGAACATTTTGTCAGCTGCCGAGTCCAAAATTCAGCGATTCCCCATCTCAGCCCAGAAAGCAGGTAGAACAAGTTTTGTGGTGCCTTTCAGCTGCCTACCGGGGTAGTGTAAAAACTACCAACAGAACTCGTTTCTGGCACCTTCCCCGGTGGAGTTGTGCATGGGGTGTGTTTGGAACATTTTGTCACCAGCCGAGTCCAAAATTCAGCGATTCTCCATCTCAGCCCAGAAAGCAGGTACAAAAACTTTTGTGGTGCCTTTCAGCTGCCTACCGGGGTAGTGTAAAAACTACCAACAGAACTCGTTTCTGGCACCTTTGCCGGTGGAGGTGTGCATGGGGTGTGTTTGGAACATTTTGTTAACAGCCGAGTCCAAAATTCAGCTGTTCCCCATCTCAGCCCAGAAAGCAGGTAGAACAAGTTTTGTGGTGCCTTTCAGGTGCCTACCGGGGTAGTGTAAAAACTACCAACAGAACTCGTTTCTGGCACCTTCCCCGGTGGAGTTGTGCATGGGCTGTGTTTGGAACATTTTGTCACCAGCCGAGTCCAAAATTCAGCCGTTCCCCATCTCAGCCCAGAAAGCAGGTAGAACAAGTTTTGTGGTGCCTTTCAGCTGCCTACCGGGGTAGTGTAAAAACTACCAACAGAACTCGTTTCTGGCACCTTCCCCGGTGGAGTTGTGCATGGGGTGTGTTTGGAACATTTTGTCAGCAGCCGAGTCCAAAATTCAGCGATTCTCCATCTCAGCCCAGAAAGCAGGTACAAAAAGTTTTGTGGTGCCTTTCAGCTGCCTACCGGGGTAGTGTAAAAACTACCAACAGAACTCGTTTCTGGCACCTTTGCCGGTGGAGGTGTGCATGGGGTGTGTTTGGAACTTTTTGTCAGCAGCCGAGTCCAAAATTCAGCGATTCCCCATCTCAGCCCAGAAAGCAGGTACAACAACTTTTGTGGTGCCTTTCAGCTGCCTACCGGGGTAGTGTAAAAACTACCAACAGAACTCGTTTCTGGCACCTTCCCCGGTGGAGTTGTGCATGGGGTGTGTTTGGAACATTTTGTCACCAGCCGAGTCCAAAATTCAGCGATTCCCCATCTCAGCCCAGAAAGCAGGTAGAACAAGTTTTGTGGTGCCTTTCAGCTGCCTACCGGGGTAGTGTAAAAACTACCAACAGAACTCGTTTCTGGCACCTTCCCCGGTGGAGTTGTGCATGGGGTGTGTTTGGAACATTTTGTCACCAGCCGAGTCCAAAATTCAGCGATTCTCCATCTCAGCCCAGAAAGCAGGTAGAACAAGTTTTGTGGTGCCTTTCTCTTGCCTACCGGGGTAGTGTAAAAACTACCAACAGAACTCGTTTCTGGCACCTTCCCCGGTGGAGTTGTGCATGGGGTGTGTTTGGAACATTTTGTCACCAGCCGAGTCCAAAATTCAGCCGTTCCCCATCTCAGCCCAGAAAGCAGGTAGAACAAGTTTTGTGGTGCCTTTCTCTTGCCTACCGGGGTAGTGTAAAAACTACCAACAGAACTCGTTTCTGGCACCTTCCCCGGTGGAGTTGTGCATGGGGTGTGTTTGGAACATTTTGTCACCAGCCGAGTCCAAAATTCAGCGATTCCCCATCTCAAGCCCAGAAAGCAGGGAGAACAAGTTTTGTGGTGCCTTTCAGCTGCCTACCGGGGTAGTGTAAAAACTACCAACAGAACTCGTTTCTGGCACCTTCCCCGGTGGAGTTGTGCATGGGGTGTGTTTGGAACATTTTGTCAGCAGCCGAGTCCAAAATTCAGCGATTCCCCATCTCAGCCCAGAAAGCAGGTAGAACAAGTTTTGTGGTGCCTTTCAGCTGCCTACCGGGGTAGTGTAAAAACTACCAACAGAACTCGTTTCTGGCACCTTCCCCGGTGGAGTTGTGCATGGGGTGTGTTTGGAACATTTTGTCACCAGCCGAGTCCAAAATTCAGCGATTCCCCATCTCAGCCCAGAAAGCAGGTACAAAAAGTTTTGTGGTGCCTTTCAGCTGCCTACCGGGGTAGTGTAAAAACTACCAACAGAACTCCTTTCTGGCACCTTTGCCGGTGGAGGTGTGCATGGGGTGTGTTTGGAACATTTTGTCACCAGCCGAGTCCAAAATTCAGCGATTCCCCATCTCAGCCCAGAAAGCAGGTACAACAAGTTTTGTGGTGCCTTTCAGCTGCCTACCGGGGTAGTGTAAAAACTACCAACAGAACTCGTTTCTGGCACCTTCCCCGGTGGAGTTGTGCATGGGGTGTGTTTGGAACATTTTGTCACCAGCCGAGTCCAAAATTCAGCGATTCCCCATCTCAAGCCCAGAAAGCAGGGAGAACAAGTTTTGTGGTGCCTTTCAGCTGCCTACCGGGGTAGTGTAAAAACTACCAACAGAACTCGTTTCTGGCACCTTCCCCGGTGGAGTTGTGCATGGGGTGTGTTTGGAACATTTTGTCAGCAGCCGAGTCCAAAATTCAGCGATTCCCCATCTCAGCCCAGAAAGCAGGTAGAACAAGTTTTGTGGTGCCTTTCAGCTGCCTACCGGGGTAGTGTAAAAACTACCAACAGAACTCGTTTCTGGCACCTTCCCCGGTGGAGTTGTGCATGGGGTGTGTTTGGAACATTTTGTCACCAGCCGAGTCCAAAATTCAGCGATTCCCCATCTCAGCCCAGAAAGCAGGTACAAAAAGTTTTGTGGTGCCTTTCAGCTGCCTACCGGGGTAGTGTAAAAACTACCAACAGAACTCCTTTCTGGCACCTTTGCCGGTGGAGGTGTGCATGGGGTGTGTTTGGAACATTTTGTCACCAGCCGAGTCCAAAATTCAGCGATTCCCCATCTCAGCCCAGAAAGCAGGTACAACAAGTTTTGTGGTGCCTTTCAGCTGCCTACCGGGGTAGTGTAAAAACTACCAACAGAACTCGTTTCTGGCACCTTCCCCGGTGGAGTTGTGCATGGGGTGTGTTTGGAACATTTTGTCACCAGCCGAGTCCAAAATTCAGCGATTCCCCATCTCAGCCCAGAAAGCAGGTAGAACAAGTTTTGTGGTGCCTTTCAGCTGCCTACCGGGGTAGTGTAAAAACTACCAACAGAACTCGTTTCTGGCACCTTCCCCGGTGGAGTTGTGCATGGGGTGTGTTTGGAACATTTTGTCACCAGCCGAGTCCAAAATTCAGCGATTCCCCATCTCAGCCCAGAAAGCAGGTAGAACAAGTTTTGTGGTGCCTTTCAGCTGCCTACCGGGGTAGTGTAAAAACTACCAACAGAAGTCGTTTCTGGCACCTTCCCCGGTGGAGTTGTGCATGGGGTGTGTTTGGAACATTTTGTCACCAGCCGAGTCCAAAATTCAGCGATTCCCCATCTCAGCCCAGAAAGCAGGTACAAAAAGTTTTGTGGTGCCTTTCAGCTGCCTACCGGGGTAGTGTAAAAACTACCAACAGAACTCGTTTCTGGCACCTTCCCCGGTGGAGGTGTGCATGGGGTGTGTTTGGAACATTTTGTCACCAGCCGAGTCCAAAATTCAGCGATTCCCCATCTCAGCCCATAAAGCAGGTACAACAACTTTTGTGGTGCCTTTCAGCTGCCTACCGGGGTAGTGTAAAAACTACCAACAGAACTCGTTTCTGGCACCTTCCCCGGTGGAGTTGTGCATGGGGTGTGTTTGGAACATTTTGTCACCAGCCGAGTCCAAAATTCAGCCGTTCCCCATCTCTAGGCCAGAAAGCAGGTAGAACAAGTTTTGTGGTGCCTTTCAGCTGCCTACCGGGGTAGTGTAAAAACTACCAACAGAACTCGTTTCTGGCACCTTCCCCGGTGGAGTTGTGCATGGGGTGTGTTTGGAACATTTTGTCACCAGCCGAGTCCAAAATTCAGCGATTCCCCATCTCAGCCCAGAAAGCAGGTAGAACAAGTTTTGTGGTGCCTTTCAGCTGCCTACCGGGGTAGTGTAAAAACTACCAACAGAACTCGTTTCTGGCACCTTCCCCGGTGGAGTTGTGCATGGGGTGTGTTTGGAACATTTTGTCACCAGCCGAGTCCAAAATTCAGCCGTTCCCCATCTCAGCCCAGAAAGCAGGTAGAACAAGTTTTGTGGTGCCTTTCTCTTGCCTACCGGGGTAGTGTAAAAACTACCAACAGAACTCGTTTCTGGCACCTTCCCCGGTGGAGTTGTGCATGGGGTGTGTTTGGAACTTTTTGTCAGCAGCCGAGTCCAAAATTCAGCGATTCCCCATCTCAGCCCAGAAAGCAGGTACAACAACTTTTGTGGTGCCTTTCAGCTGCCTACCGGGGTAGTGTAAAAACTACCAACAGAACTCGTTTCTGGCACCTTCCCCGGTGGAGTTGTGCATGGGGTGTGTTTGGAACATTTTGTTACCAGCCGAGTCCAAAATTCAGCCGTTCCCCATCTCAGCCCAGAAAGCAGGGAGAACAAGTTTTGTGGTGCCTTTCAGCTGCCTACCGGGGTAGTGTAAAAACTACCAACAGAACTCGTTTCTGGCACCTTCCCCGGTGGAGTTGTGCATGGGGTGTGTTTGGAACATTTTGTCACCAGCCGAGTCCAAAATTCAGCGATTCCCCATCTCAGCCCAGAAAGCAGGTAGAACAAGTTTTGTGGTGCCTTTCAGCTGCCTACCGGGGTAGTGTAAAAACTACCAACAGAACTCGTTTCTGGCACCTTCCCCGGTGGAGTTGTGCATGGGGTGTGTTTGGAACATTTTGTCACCAGCTGAGTCCAAAATTCAGCCGTTCCCCATCTCAGCCCAGAAAGCAGGTAGAACAAGTTTTGTGGTGCCTTTCAGCTGCCTACCGGGGTAGTGTAAAAACTACCAACAGAACTCGTTTCTGGCAACTTCCCCGGTGGAGTTGTGCATGGGGTGTGTTTGGAACATTTTGTCACCAGCCGAGTCCAAAATTCAGCGATTCCCCATCTCAGCCCAGAAAGCAGGTAGAACAAGTTTTGTGGTGCCTTTCAGCTGCCTACCGGGGTAGTGTAAAAACTACCAACAGAAGTCGTTTCTGGCACCTTCCCCGGTGGAGTTGTGCATGGGGTGTGTTTGGAACATTTTGTCACCAGCCGAGTCCAAAATTCAGCGATTCCCCATCTCAGCCCAGAAAGCAGGTACAAAAAGTTTTGTGGTGCCTTTCAGCTGCCTACCGGGGTAGTGTAAAAACTACCAACAGAACTCGTTTCTGGCACCTTCCCCGGTGGAGGTGTGCATGGGGTGTGTTTGGAACATTTTGTCACCAGCCGAGTCCAAAATTCAGCGATTCCCCATCTCAGCCCATAAAGCAGGTACAACAACTTTTGTGGTGCCTTTCAGCTGCCTACCGGGGTAGTGTAAAAACTACCAACAGAACTCGTTTCTGGCACCTTCCCCGGTGGAGTTGTGCATGGGGTGTGTTTGGAACATTTTGTCACCAGCCGAGTCCAAAATTCAGCCGTTCCCCATCTCTAGGCCAGAAAGCAGGTACAACAAGTTTTGTGGTGCCTTTCAGCTGCCTACCGGGGTAGTGTAAAAACTACCAACAGAACTCGTTTCTGGCACCTTCCCCGGTGGAGTTGTGCATGGGGTGTGTTTGGAACATTTTGTCACCAGCCGAGTCCAAAATTCAGCGATTCCCCATCTCAGCCCAGAAAGCAGGTAGAACAAGTTTTGTGGTGCCTTTCTCTTGCCTACCGGGGTAGTGTAAAAACTACCAACAGAACTCGTTTCTGGCACCTTCCCCGGTGGAGTTGTGCATGGGGTATGTTTGGAACATTTTGTCACCAGCCGAGTCCAAAACTCAGCTGTTCACAGACTCTAGCCCAGAAAGCAGGTAGAACAAGTTTTGTGGTGCCTTTCAGCTGCCTACCGGGGTAGTGTAAAAACTACCAACAGAACTCGTTTCTGGCACCTTCCCCGGTGGAGTTGTGCATGGGGTGTGTTTGGAACATTTTGTTACCAGCCGAGTCCAAAATTCAGCCGTTCCCCATCTCAGCCCAGAAAGCAGGTAGAACAAGTTTTGTGGTGCCTTTCAGGTGCCTACCGGGGTACTGTAAAAACTACCAACAGAACTCGTTTCTGGCACCTTCCCCGGTGGAGTTGTGCATGGGGTGTGTTTGGAACATTTTGTTACAAGCCGAGTCCAAAATTCAGCCGTTCCCCATCTCAGCCCAGAAAGCAGGTAGAACAAGTTTTGTGGTGCCTTTCAGCTGCCTACCGGGGTAGTGTAAAAACTACCAACAGAACTCCTTTCTGGCACCTTCCCCGGTGGAGTTGTGCATGGGGTGTGTTTGGAACATTTTGTCACCAGCCGAGTCCAAAATTCAGCGATTCCCCATCTCAGCCCAGAAAGCAGGTAGAACAAGTTTTGTGGTGCCTTTCAGCTGCCTACCGGGGTAGTGTAAAAACTACCAACAGAACTCGTTTCTGGCACCTTCCCCGGTGGAGTTGTGCATGGGGTGTGTTTGGAACATTTTGTCACCAGCCGAGTCCAAAATTCAGCGATTCCCCATCTCAGCCCAGAAAGCAGGTAGAACAAGTTTTGTGGTGCCCTTCAGGTGCCTACCGGGGTAGTGTAAAAACTACCAACAGAACTCGTTTCTGGCACCTTCCCCGGTGGAGTTGTGCATGGGGTGTGTTTGGAACATTTTGTCAGCAGCCGAGTCCAAAATTCAGCGATTCCCCATCTCAGCCCAGAAAGCAGGTAGAACAAGTTTTGTGGTGCCTTTCAGCTGCCTAACGGGGTAGTGTAAAAACTACCAACAGAACTCCTTTCTGGCACCTTCCCCGGTGGAGTTGTGCATGGGGTGTGTTTGGGACATTTTGTCACCAGCCGAGTCCAAAATTCAGCGATTCCCCATCTCAGCCCAGAAAGCAGGTAGAACAAGTTTTGTGGTGCCTTTCAGCTGCCTACCGGGGTAGTGTAAAAACTACCAACAGAACTCGTTTCTGGCACCTTCCCCGGTGGAGTTGTGCATGGGGTGTGTTTGGAACATTTTGTCACCAGCCGAGTCCAAAATTCAGCGATTCTCCATCTCAGCCCAGAAAGCAGGTAGAACAAGTTTTGTGGTGCCTTTCAGCTGCCTACCGGGGTACTGTAAAAACTACCAACAGAACTCGTTTCTGGCACCTTCCCCGGTGGAGTTGTGCATGGGGTGTGTTTGGAACATTTTGTCACCAGCCGAGTCCAAAATTCAGCGATTCCCCATCTCAGCCCAGAAAGCAGGTAGAACAAGTTTTGTGGTGCCTTTCAGCTGCCTACCGGGGTAGTGTAAAAACTACCAACAGAACTCGTTTCTGGCACCTTCCCCGGTGGAGTTGTGCATGGGGTGTGTTTGGAACATTTTGTCACCAGCCGAGTCCAAAATTCAGCGATTCCCCATCTCAGCCCAGAAAGCAGGTAGAACAAGATTTGTGGTGCCTTTCAGCTGCCTACCGGGGTAGTGTAAAAACTACCAACAGAACTCGTTTCTGGCACCTTCCCCGGTGGAGTTGTGCATGGGGTGTGTTTGGAACATTTTGTCACCAGCCGAGTCCAAAATTCAGCGATTCCCCATCTCAAGCCCAGAAAGCAGGGAGAACAAGTTTTGTGGTGCCTTTCAGCTGCCTACCGGGGTAGTGTAAAAACTACCAACAGAACTCGTTTCTGGCACCTTCCCCGGTGGAGCTGTGCATGGGGTGTGTTTGGAACATTTTGTCACCAGCCGAGTCCAAAATTCAGCGATTCCCCATCTCAGCCCAGAAAGCAGGTAGAACAAGTTTTGTGGTGCCTTTCAGCTGCCTACCGGGGTAGTGTAAAAACTACCAACAGAACTCGTTTCTGGCACCTTCCCCGGTGGAGTTGTGCATGGGGTGTGTTTGGAACATTTTGTCACCAGCTGAGTCCAAAATTCAGCGATTCCCCATCTCAGCCCAGAAAGCAGGTAGAACAAGTTTTGTGGTGCCTTTCAGCTGCCTACCGGGGTAGTGTAAAAACTACCAACAGAACTCGTTTCTGGCAACTTCCCCGGTGGAGTTGTGCATGGGGTGTGTTTGGAACATTTTGTCACCAGCCGAGTCCAAAATTCAGCGATTCCCCATCTCAGCCCAGAAAGCAGGTAGAACAACTTCTGTGGTGCCTTTCAGCTGCCTACCGGGGTAGTGTAAAAACTACCAACAGAACTCGTTTCTGGCACCTTCCCCGGTGGAGTTGTGCATGGGGTGTGTTTGGAACATTTTGTTACCAGCCGAGTCCAAAATTCAGCCGTTCCCCATCTCAGCCCAGAAAGCAGGTAGAACAAGTTTTGTGGTGCCTTTCAGCTGCCTACCGGGGTAGTGTAAAAACTACCAACAGAAGTCGTTTCTGGCACCTTCCCCGGTGGAGTTGTGCATGGGGTGTGTTTGGAACATTTTGTCACCAGCCGAGTCCAAAATTCAGCGATTCCCCATCTCAGCCCAGAAAGCAGGTAGAACAAGTTTTGTGGTGCCTTTCAGCTGCCTACCGGGGTAGTGTAAAAACTACCAACAGAACTCGTTTCTGGCACCTTTGCCGGTGGAGTTGTGCATGGGCTGTGTTTGGAACATTTTGTCACCAGCCGAGTCCAAAATTCAGCGATTCTCCATCTCAGCCCAGAAAGCAGGTACAAAAAGTTTTGTGGTGCCTTTCAGCTGCCTACCGGGGTAGTGTAAAAACTACCAACAGAACTCGTTTCTGGCACCTTCCCCGGTGGAGGTGTGCATGGGGTGTGTTTGGAACATTTTGTCACCAGCCGAGTCCAAAATTCAGCGATTCCCCATCTCAGCCCAGAAAGCAGGTAGAGCAAGTTTTGTGGTGCCTTTCAGCTGCCTACCGGGGTAGTGTAAAAACTACCAACAGAACTCGTTTCTGGCACCTTCCCCGGTGGAGTTGTGCATGGGGTGTGTTTGGAACATTTTGTCACCAGCCGAGTCCAAAATTCAGCCGTTCCCCATCTCAGCCCAGAAAGCAGGTAGAACAAGTTTTGTGGTGCCTTTCAGCTGCCTACCGGGGTAGTGTAAAAACTACCAACAGAACTCGTTTCTGGCACCTTCCCCGGTGGAGTTGTGCATGGGGTGTGTTTGGAACATTTTGTCACCAGCCGAGTCCAAAATTCAGCGATTCTCCATCTCAGCCCAGAAAGCAGGTAGAACAAGTTTTGTGGTGCCTTTCAGCTGCCTACCGGGGTAGTGTAAAAACTACCAACAGAACTCGTTTCTGGCACCTTCCCCAGTGGAGTTGTGCATGGGGTGTGTTTGGAACATTTTGTCACCAGCCGAGTCCAAAATTCAGCGATTCCCCATCTCAGCCCAGAAAGCAGGTAGAAAAACTTTTGTGGTGCCTTTCAGCTGCCTACCGGGGTAGTGTAAAAACTACCAACAGAACTCGTTTCTGGCACCTTCCCCGGTGGAGTTGTGCATGGGGTATGTTTGGAACATTTTGTCACCAGCCGAGTCCAAAACTCAGCTGTTCACAGACTCTAGCCCAGAAAGCAGGTAGAACAAGTTTTGTGGTGCCTTTCAGCTGCCTACCGGGGTAGTGTAAAAACTACCAACAGAACTCGTTTCTGGCACCTTCCCCGGTGGAGTTGTGCATGGGGTGTGTTTGGAACATTTTGTTACCAGCCGAGTCCAAAATTCAGCCGTTCCCCATCTCAGCCCAGAAAGCAGGTAGAACAAGTTTTGTGGTGCCTTTCAGGTGCCTACCGGGGTACTGTAAAAACTACCAACAGAACTCGTTTCTGGCACCTTCCCCGGTGGAGTTGTGCATGGGGTGTGTTTGGAACATTTTTTACAAGCCGAGTCCAAAATTCAGCCGTTCCCCATCTCAGCCCAGAAAGCAGGTAGAACAAGTTTTGTGGTGCCTTTCAGCTGCCTACCGGGGTAGTGTAAAAACTACCAACAGAACTCGTTTCTGGCACCTTCCCCGGTGGAGTTGTGCATGGGGTGTGTTTGGAACATTTTGTCACCAGCCGAGTCCAAAATTCAGCGATTCCCCATCTCAGCCCAGAAAGCAGGTAGAACAAGTTTTGTGGTGCCTTTCAGCTGCCTACCGGGGTAGTGTAAAAACTACCAACAGAACTCGTTTCTGGCACCTTTGCCGGTGGAGTTGTGCATGGGGTGTGTTTGGAACATTTTGTCACCAGCCGAGTCCAAAATTCAGCGATTCCCCATCTCAGCCCAGAAAGCAGGTACAACAACTTTTGTGGTGCCCTTCAGGTGCCTACCGGGGTAGTGTAAAAACTACCAACAGAACTCGTTTCTGGCACCTTCCCCGGTGGAGTTGTGCATGGGGTGTGTTTGGAACATTTTGTCAGCAGCCGAGTCCAAAATTCAGCTGATCCCCATCTCAAGCGCAGAAAGCAGGTAGAAAAACTTTTGTGATGCCTTTCACCTGCCTACCGGGGTAGTGTAAAAACTACCAGCAGAACACGTTTCTGGCACCTTCCCCGGTGGAGTTGTGCATGGGGTGTGTTTGGAACATTTTGTCACCAGCCGAGTCCAAAATTCAGCGATTCCCCATCTCAGCCCAGAAAGCAGGTAGAACAAGTTTTGTGGTGCCTTTCAGCTGCCTACCGGGGTAGTGTAAAAACTACCAACAGAACTCGTTTCTGGCACCTTCCCCGGTGGAGTTGTGCATGGGGTGTGTTTGGAACATTTTGTCACCAGCCGAGTCCAAAATTCAGCGATTCTCCATCTCAGCCCAGAAAGCAGGTAGAACAAGTTTTGTGGTGCCTTTCAGCTGCCTACCGGGGTAGTGTAAAAACTACCAACAGAACTCGTTTCTGGCACCTTCCCCGGTGGAGTTGTGCATGGGGTGTGTTTGGAACATTTTGTCACCAGCCGAGTCCAAAATTCAGCGATTCCCCATCTCAGCCCAGAAAGCAGGTAGAACAAGTTTTGTGGTGCCTTTCAGCTGCCTACCGGGGTAGTGTAAAAACTACCAACAGAACTCGTTTCTGGCACCTTCCCCGGTGGAGTTGTGCATGGGGTGTGTTTGGAACATTTTGTCACCAGCCGAGTCCAAAATTCAGCGATTCCCCATCTCAGCCCAGAAAGCAGGTAGAACAAGTTTTGTGGTGCCTTTCTCTTGCCTACCGGGGTAGTGTAAAAACTACCAACAGAACTCGTTTCTGGCACCTTCCCCGGTGGAGTTGTGCATGGGGTGTGTTTGGAACATTTTGTCACCAGCCGAGTCCAAAATTCAGCGATTCCCCATCTCAGCCCAGAAAGCAGGTAGAACAAGTTTTGTGGTGCCTTTCAGCTGCCTACCGGGGTAGTGTAAAAACTACCAACAGAACTCCTTTCTGGCACCTTCCCCGGTGGAGTTGTGCATGGGGTGTGTTTGGGACATTTTGTCACCAGCCGAGTCCAAAATTCAGCGATTCCCCATCTCAGCCCAGAAAGCAGGTAGAACAAGTTTTGTGGTGCCTTTCAGCTGCCTACCGGGGTACTGTAAAAACTACCAACAGAACTCGTTTCTGGCACCTTCCCCGGTGGAGTTGTGCATGGGGTGTGTTTGGAACATTTTGTCACCAGCCGAGTCCAAAATTCAGCGATTCTCCATCTCAGCCCAGAAAGCAGGTAGAACAAGTTTTGTGGTGCCTTTCAGCTGCCTACCGGGGTACTGTAAAAACTACCAACAGAACTCGTTTCTGGCACCTTCCCCGGTGGAGTTGTGCATGGGGTGTGTTTGGAACATTTTGTCACCAGCCGAGTCCAAAATTCAGCGATTCTCCATCTCAGCCCAGAAAGCAGGTAGAACAAGTTTTGTGGTGCCTTTCAGCTGCCTACCGGGGTAGTGTAAAAACTACCAACAGAACTCGTTTCTGGCACCTTCCCCGGTGGAGTTGTGCATGGGGTGTGTTTGGAACATTTTGTCACCAGCCGAGTCCAAAATTCAGCGATTCCCCATCTCAGCCCAGAAAGCAGGTAGAACAAGTTTTGTGGTGCCTTTCAGCTGCCTACCGGGGTAGTGTAAAAACTACCAACAGAACTCGTTTCTGGCACCTTCCCCGGTGGAGTTGTGCATGGGGTGTGTTTGGAACATTTTGTCACCAGCCGAGTCCAAAATTCAGCGATTCCCCATCTCAGCCCAGAAAGCAGGTAGAACAAGTTTTGTGGTGCCTTTCTCTTGCCTACCGGGGTAGTGTAAAAACTACCAACAGAACTCGTTTCTGGCACCTTCCCCGGTGGAGTTGTGCATGGGGTGTGTTTGGAACATTTTGTCACCAGCCGAGTCCAAAATTCAGCGATTCCCCATCTCAGCCCAGAAAGCAGGTAGAACAAGTTTTGTGGTGCCTTTCAGCTGCCTACCGGGGTAGTGTAAAAACTACCAACAGAACTCCTTTCTGGCACCTTCCCCGGTGGAGTTGTGCATGGGGTGTGTTTGGGACATTTTGTCACCAGCCGAGTCCAAAATTCAGCGATTCCCCATCTCAGCCCAGAAAGCAGGTAGAACAAGTTTTGTGGTGCCTTTCAGCTGCCTACCGGGGTACTGTAAAAACTACCAACAGAACTCGTTTCTGGCACCTTCCCCGGTGGAGTTGTGCATGGGGTGTGTTTGGAACATTTTGTCACCAGCCGAGTCCAAAATTCAGCGATTCTCCATCTCAGCCCAGAAAGCAGGTAGAACAAGTTTTGTGGTGCCTTTCAGCTGCCTACCGGGGTACTGTAAAAACTACCAACAGAACTCGTTTCTGGCACCTTCCCCGGTGGAGTTGTGCATGGGGTGTGTTTGGAACATTTTGTCACCAGCCGAGTCCAAAATTCAGCGATTCCCCATCTCAGCCCAGAAAGCAGGTAGAACAAGTTTTGTGGTGCCTTTCAGCTGCCTACCGGGGTAGTGTAAAAACTACCAACAGAACTCGTTTCTGGCACCTTTGCCGGTGGAGTTGTGCATGGGCTGTGTTTGGAACATTTTGTCACCAGCCGAGTCCAAAATTCAGCGATTCCCCATCTCAGCCCAGAAAGCAGGTAGAACAAGTTTTGTGGTGCCTTTCAGCTGCCTACCGGGGTAGTGTAAAAACTACCAACAGAAGTCGTTTCTGGCACCTTCCCCGGTGGAGTTGTGCATGGGGTGTGTTTGGAACATTTTGTCACCAGCCGATTCCAAAATTCAGCGATTCCCCATCTCAGCCCAGAAAGCAGGTAGAACAAGTTTTGTGGTGCCTTTCAGCTGCCTACCGGGGTAGTGTAAAAACTACCAACAGAACTCGTTTCTGGCACCTTCCCCGGTGGAGTTGTGCATGGGGTGTGTTTGGAACATTTTGTCACCAGCCGAGTCCAAAATTCAGCGATTCCCCATCTCAGCCCAGAAAGCAGGTAGAACAAGTTTTGTGGTGCCTTTCTCTTGCCTACCGGGGTAGTGTAAAAACTACCAACAGAACTCGTTTCTGGCACCTTCCCCGGTGGAGGTGTGCATGGGGTGTGTTTGGAACATTTTGTCAGCAGCCGAGTCCAAAATTCAGCGATTCCCCATCTCAGCCCAGAAAGCAGGTAGAACAAGTTTTGTGGTGCCTTTCAGCTGCCTACCGGGGTAGTGTAAAAACTACCAACAGAACTCCTTTCTGGCACCTTTGCCGGTGGAGGTGTGCATGGGGTGTGTTTGGAACATTTTGTCACCAGCCGAGTCCAAAATTCAGCGATTCCCCATCTCAGCCCAGAAAGCAGGTAGAACAAGTTTTGTGGTGCCTTTCAGCTGCCTACCGGGGTAGTGTAAAAACTACCAACAGAACTCGTTTCTGGCACCTTCCCCGGTGGAGTTGTGCATGGGGTGTGTTTGGAACATTTTGTCACCAGCCGAGTCAAAAATTCAGAGATTCCCCATCTCAGCCCAGAAAGCAGGTAGAACAAGTTTTGTGGTGCCTTTCAGCTGCCTACCGGGGTAGTGTAAAAACTACCAAGAGAACTCCTTTCTGGCACCTTCCCCGGTGGAGTTGTGCATGGGGTGTGTTTGGAACATTTTGTCACCAGCCGAGTCCAAAATTCAGCGATTCCCCATCTCAGCCCAGAAAGCAGGTAGAACAAGTTTTGTGGTGCCTTTCAGCTGCCTACCGGGGTAGTGTAAAAACTACCAACAGAACTCGTTTCTGGCACCTTCCCCGGTGGAGTTGTGCATGGGGTGTGTTTGGAACATTTTGTCACCA